>NC_056729.1:338838205-338917162 GCF_019279795.1 Protopterus annectens
TTTCAAATTTGAAAGCTACTTTAATAAGCAAAATTTTAGTAAAAAAATTTTCAAAAAAAACCTTTTAAACTTTTCTTAAAAAAGTATGTATCAGAACAGTAAGCAATGAAATATAACACAGGCTTAATATTATCTCTTCAGAATCTTTTACTTCAACTACCAGGTAGTGACTGAAAGTATGACAAGTTAATCCAATTACTGGTAACACCATTCTTAAAGCTACATACCAAAATATACTATGTATTTTTTTTTTACAAAAAAATGAAGGTATTATGTACTAATATGTTATGGCTATCACAATAACATGATGTACTTTAGGATTTCATCTTTTATTATGTGTCTTATTCATTTGCCACTTCGTGCTGTAATCTGGTACTGTATATGTATGTATAAAATCCCTAAAACAGATTGGGTTATGAATTATTTTTCCGGTACTTTTCCGTTATTGGGGCAACAGTTTCAGCACGATTGTTCAGCTGTAATCCAGTTCCTTAACATGTCTGCTAACCACATATCTGTAAAAAAATATTTGTTTTAATAATACAGTTAAAAAAATAGAGTTTTTTTTTTAAATTTTACACACATCTGGTTAACAGACGTGTTAAGCTACTAGATGACAGCTGAAATGCATTGAAACTGTCAAGTTATCTCCCTGAAATGAAAGTATACCCGCTTTGATTTCTGATTTTGTGTTTCTGTTTGTTGTGCTCAGCTTCCTCGTGTCACTAAACTACTGAGCTCCTTGCATTTAAAGGCATCTGTGAGGATGGAGTCAGACCTGTTGGGCAGCACTAAAACAAAGGAGCAAGTCTGCACTTAACAGTTGAACTTTGCACATTGCAGGGCCGTTACGAGCCAAGGAATTGGTCGGCTTCTGGCTTTTATTCATTTCCCTGTTTCATTGCTCTGCTGGCGGAACTGAGTGAGAAGGCTTGTCGTGGTTGCAAATGTGGAACTGAGTGACAGCACAACTGGTGGGACATATATATTGCCTTTTAAGTGAAGCCAACAGCCAGAGCATGCTGTTAGGCCTCCTCTGCTGGGCCAAGAAGGAAAACCATGTCTTTTGTTTAGCTAATGCCAGGAGGGTTTTGTTTGGATAAACTTTACATCCGTCAGTGAAGTGTGTTTCTGCACTCTCACCCAAATCCCCTGAAAAAAATAACATTGAAAAGTGGGTGCAGTATAAGTCACAGAGGCGGGTAGAGGCATGATGAACACATTAGTTGGCTTAAATAGCTATATGAAGTTATACATTCAAAAACTTGATAAAACAAACACCAACAGGGTAAGGTATCACCTCAAAAAACAAGAATAAAGTCCAAAAATAGAGGTAATACTCCAGGACAATCGAAGCCAACCAGAAACTAAATACAAGAGGTAAAGTAAATATCCTTTATTACTTAGAACAGTGAGCGCTTTCGCGTTACCCAGAACGCTTCTTCAGACTTCAATAAAAACAACAGTACTGGCTCTAATTTTATACTTAAGAACAGCCAATCCTACACATGTTATTCAAAGCACCCAATAGAATTTGCTAAAATAATCACATGAATAACATTCATTAATTAGGTCATATATAATACAGCCTACTTATATTCTTCACAAATCCAATAAAAACATTAAAAAATATATCAGTAATTTAAAATCAAATATATATATGTATATATCAATATTTATAAAAACTTTGTTATATATTCTCTAATATATTCATAGACTGTATGAACAATATAGGTTCTAAAATACATGAAAAACATCCTTGTAAAAAACATCCATATAAAGAACATGTAAAAAACACATCCATATGAAAAGAAAAGTGCATGTGTGCATATTGGTATATGTGTATTAAAAAGAGGGAGGGGGGGGGAGGAATTACAAGGAAAGGGATGAATAATTCTGAAATTATACGGGCCACTATGTTATTGGATATTGTCCTGAGTAATAATGTTTTTCTCTTTAAAGATGAGTATTTTTTGCAGACTCAAGGTGTGGCAATGGGAACATCTTGCGCCAACTCATATGCCAACCTAGTGATGGCATATTGGGAGGTCACCTATATATTAGAGCATATTAGTTATTCGAGATACATTACATATTACAGACGCTTTGTAGATGATATTCTTTTTATTTGGGAAGGTGATGTAGATACCTTTAATGACTTTATGACATATATTAATGGGACTACCACCTTCTTAAGGTTTACTAGTACAACTTCAGTCTCTCAGATAGATTTTTTGGATGTTACACTTAGGTTAGAGGGAGGATATTTAACGTCTGATATATTTAGGAAACCTTGTAGACGTAATGCTATTTTGCATAGGACCAGTATGCATCCACCACATATTCACAGAAATATAGTGAAGAATCAGATGACACGTTTTTCACGCATCATTAGTGAGGATGATGCATTATTACAAGTGGTTGACACCATGCACTATGAATTCATAGAAAGAGGATACTTAGACAAAGATTTATTACCTTTACAACAGACTAGTAGTGAGCGTACTGTACCAGCCATTATTAAAGATAGTAATATAACATATAAGCAAACCTTTAGATCTAAAGATATGAGAAAGAGGCTTTTGATTCCATATACCAATGTTAATAGCTCAGTTGTGGACATAATAAATAAGAATTGGAACATTTTGCTTTTAGATGACAGCATTAAGGGACTAGTGGGTGATAGACCTGCTATTAGTTACAGGAACACTAAATCTCTTAAACATCATTTGTGTTATGAAAATAACAGGAGCTCTAGGATCAACTCACAAAGGAAGGGTACTTATGCTTGTAGGAGCTGCAATCAATGTAACTTCATTATGAATTCTAATATATTTATACATCCAGACAATAACACTAGATATGAATTCAATGAGTATGCAGATTGCAGGTCTAGGAATGTTATATACCAGCGGTGTGCAAGAAATGCCAGAATTTCTATGTTGGAAAAAACAACAGAACTCTGAGGGAGAGAATAAGAGAACACATCTATGCGATAAATAGAGAGAATGAGGCTAATGCTTTGGCAAGACATGTTTTGCACAATGGATCTACACATACCTTTAGCTTTATGGTCATAGGACGTCAACAGATAGACTAGGTAATATTAGTAATAAAACAGAACAAGAAGAGATCAGATGGATCATCAAGCTCAGAGCGGACAAAGGACATGGACTCAATGACAATTTGTCACTGAGACCCTTTTTAGCTGATAGACCCTATAAACGTTAACTTTAATATGTTAAATGTTATATATTCACATCTACATTTAATTTATATTTATTATTATTATTATTTCTTACATTTTGAAATGATTATTTATTTTTTCCTTTATATATACACATATATATGTAATTCCTTCCCCCCCCTCCCTCTTTTTAATACACATATACCAATATGCACACATGCACTTTTCTTTTCATATGGATGTGTTTTTTACATGTTCTTTATATGGATGTTTTTTACAAGGATGTTTTTCATGTATTTTAGAACCTATATTGTTCATACAGTCTATGAATATATTAGAGAATATATAACAAAGTTTTTATAAATATTGATATATACATATATATTTGATTTTAAATTACTGATATATTTTTAATGTTTTTATTGGATTTGTGAAGAATATAAGCAGGCTGTATTATATATGACCTAATTAATGAATGTTATTCATGTGATTATTTTAGCAAATTCTATTGGGTGCTTTGAATAACGTGTAGGATTGGCTGTTCTTAAGTATAAAATTAGAGCCAGTACTGTTGTTTTTATTGAAGTCTGAAGAAGCGTTCTGGGTAACGCGAAAACGCTCACTGTTCTAAGTAATAAAGGATATTTACTTTACCTCTTGTATTTAGTTCCTGGTTGGCTTCGATTGTCCTGGAGTATTACCTCTATTGTTGGACTTAATACATTCAAAAACGCCATTAACCCAAACCCAAACTACTTTTCCGTTATCGAAACAACAGCTGTGCGATCATTGCAGGCGTGCACCTTCTCGCACGTTAGAACTGTTGTCCCAATAACAGAAAAGTACCATTTTTCCTATCTGGATATCTGGCTTTAGATCTCTGCTCTTCAGACTTCTTATCTTTTTGCTTCCCCCCACAGGACCTTGCACAATGGCCCCTCTAACTTAACCCAAATAGCCCTTTTGTTCTAGTTGAATGTGAGCCAGGTACTCCCAGACTATGCACCAGTCCTACAGCCCCTTCAGGCGTGTCTGGGAATCCATATCATCCCTCTATTCTCAGGTGAGAGTTGGGTGGTATGGAGTGGGTCAGCTTCCTGGTCCACGGGGGTGGTCTACCCTCTCTCCTTGCGACTACCCACCTCAGCATCTTCTCTTTGCTGCAACTGCTGCCTACCAAGGGACGTTTGTCTCAGCATGCCATTTCCCTCACCAATGCACTAACAGCAGTACAGGCCCTGCCAGCTTGGAACCCAGCTAGGTGAACACCTAGTAGTCCAGTTAGATGTCACACATGTGATGAACCAGAGTTGTCTGCCTTCTCCAAGGACAGGCAAGCCAACAGCAGTCTTATCCTCCCTAGCGAGCTATTACAGGCACTCGAACCGCTGAAAGAACTCAGGTTGCTGTGGCAGTCAGGGCTTTCTCCTTCTATGCCAAGGATCTGGTTAGACTTCTAAACTTTCTAACTCTTCACTAGCTTGACAAATATCTGGCTGCTTCTGTTGATTCTATTCAAGTTTCTTGAAACTAGACTCTCCATGATTAGATGTAGCTTCATACTGATACTTGATTTTGGGAGGCTTCTGGTTAAGACATGAATAGTGTAACTGCCAGCCAGCTCCCACTTCCCTCTCATGTAGCTCAAGTGTTTGTAGCTATCAGTACTGAAATCAAGGTATTTTTCTTGTAGTAATGCTGATCTCATTTGGTCTGGCTAATTGGGACTGTGGATACTTAAAAAAAAATCCAAATATACACAAATTGAATCTTCTCCAGTACTTGCCCATTCATAAGGTCTGTCCCTACAGGGAGACAAACAGAAAATTACAGTTGTGTAATTAAACGTACCATGAAACTATATGTCTGAATAATCACTGCTGCAGTAGCTTAACTGTATGGGTGATATCCTGCGAAGCTACTGAAAGCTTCAGGGTACCTTCCACAAGCCCAAAACATTAGTCAGCCCAACTTGAGCTGATTAAAAAGACAGGTTTAGGTGTCAAGCTCTTCAAAGGGAGGCTGAGTCCTAAAAAGACAATGTTAGGAGTAACAAAAAATAAGTAATCACAGCCTGGCATAAACAGCGCACCAAGAAACAAGGAGGATGGAATCAGGGAGCGGCTACTGCAGCAGAGATCATTCAAACATCTAATCTTATGGTAAGTTTACTTGCATAACTGTACTATGTTCAGCATATCGATCACTGCTGCAGTAACCTTTACTATATGGGTTGATTACCCTAGCTTATTACATTTGGAATATGGAAGGGGAAGGGTCAAGGAGATCCAGGAGAATGGTCTTAGCAAAACCTGATCTAGACTTAGAGAAGCAATCAAGCTTGAAATGCCTTACAAATGTATGTAAAGTGGACCAAGATGCTGTTTCTAGAATCCAACCCTTTCAAAAAAGCTATAAATGAAACCAAGGTACTGGCAGAGTGGGCCTTGACCATAACTGGAATACTTCTGTTGTACTGAGTATAACAAAAGGTTGTCCCTTCTTTTTACCTTCACAAGAAATTAGCAACTGATGTGAAGATCTGAAATATTTAGTTCTGTCAAGATAACACCTAAGTTATCTGTGGACATCCAAGATACGAAATATCCTTTCAAACTCAGTTTTAAATTCAAGAAAGAAAACAGGAAGCTGAATAGATTGGCTTACAGTAAACTTGGATACCATTAAATGCATAAAAGAAGGATTAGTTCTCAAAGAAACCCTCTCTCCAGGGAAAATGAGACAGGGTTGACTAACCATAACAGCTTGTAACTCAGATACTCATCTTGTAGTTGTCAAAGCAATCAGTAAAACAGTTTCCTATGTTAATAACCTCAAGTCAACCAGATTACCTGATTCAAATTGAGCAAGTGTAAGCTTCTCTAATAAAAATTAAGATTCTAAGGAGGGGCCACTGATTTTATAGGTTCATAGGTAGGTACTAGGCTATCTGCCCGAGGGCATTTGTAAGCCTAGCCAGAGTGTGTCAGCTTTTGCCATCCCATTGATTATTTAACTGAGCCTCTGTCAAGCAGAGCCAATGAAGTGATCCCAGGGGTGTATTTTCTGTTACCCATCCACTTATCAAGGCTTCTCTTGAAGAGTGTTAGTGAGGGGCTCTGCCTAATGTAGTTAGGAATTTTGTTCCAAAGCATGGGGAGTCTCTGTGACAGGAATCTATCCCTCCAGCATGTTCTACTTATTGTTGTGGTGAGATTTAGCTCACTAGAGTGTGTGGCTCACAGTGACTTTGATTTCTTTAGGTGGAGCATGTCCATCAATTCTGAGTTGGACATGGCTTTGTAAGTCAGGCAGAGATCACCTCTGAGTAAGCGATATGCCACTGAGTACAGCTGGAGCTTTTTCAGTCAGGCTGCATAGGACACATGTTTGAGGCCAGTAATCCTCTTGGTGAGGTGCTTTTGTGGTCTTTCCAGCTGTTGGAAGTGTCTTGTGAGGTACATCCCAAATGGGGCATTGTACTCTATGATGGGTCTGATGAGTAACGAGCAGAGGGGCACTCTAACCTCTTTATTTCTAGATGCAAACCCTTAGTAATTAGATGGGCCACACAGAAGGATTTCATAACTACTTTGGCAATATAATTGTCAAAGGAGAGATTACTATCTACCTGGGTCCCCAGATCTCTTATTACCTCTTCTGTATTAAGGGGGCTGCCACCCATATGGTAATTTGCGGGTGTTTTTTTTTTCCCGATGACTATGCATTTTTTGGCATTTAGCTTGAGGCCATGACTTTGACACTAGGTGTTTGTCTCAGTAAGGCCTTTTTGAAGGATGTCCGTGTCAGCCGGAGAGTCAGTTATGGCTCCCATTTTGCAGTCATCAGCGAACTTGGTTAGCCATAGTCTTCCTGTGTTTGCCTGTACTTCTGAGAAATATATGCCAAGCAGTAGGGGTCCCAGAACCTAGCCTTGCAGTACACCACTTGTGACAGGTTTAGAGTCAGACCTGGAGCCCGCTATTCTTACTGTGTAAGTTCTGTCTGTAAGCCAGTTGGCAACCCATCTTGTGACGTAGGGGTTTATGTTCAGGCTGGTGAGTTTTTCTATAATACCCAAGTGAGGAATGGTGTCAAATGCCTTGGCGAGATCAAGGTAGGCTGTGTGAACCACCTTTCCCTCGTCTATGGCCTTGGTAGCTGTCTCGAAGAAGTCAACCAGATTTAGTAGGCATGATCTGTCCTTAACAAAGCCGAACTGAGTCAGGTCAAGTGTTTGGAGGTTCCCAATGTCTTTGTTAATGAGTTCCATGATGATGCGCTCCATAACCTTGCAGACCAGACTAGTCAGGCTTATGGGGCGATAGTTACCAGGGTCAGTTGTGGCCCCTCCTTTGTGGAGCGGAATAACCGTTGCTGTGCACCATTCTATGGGCACATAGCCTGTGGAGAGGCTGAGGTTGAACAGCGTGTTTAGGTGGGGGGTTAGTTCGTTCTGTAGTTCATGCAAGACGCAGCCTGGGACACCATCTGGCCCCATTGATGCTGTGTTTTTGGCTTTTGAAAGGGCTGTTTTCACCTGTGCTTCTGTGATTTCCGGGACACTACACTTTTCCGATATTGTTGTGGGCCCTTTTGAAGGTGAGAGGGAGATGAAGTTTGCACTGAATCTATCTGCCAGGATGTTGGCAATATCAGTAGGTTCAGTATATTTTGTGCTATTTTGCACTAGCTCAGAGCATATCTGTGAGTTGCCACTTAGATTCTTGACATAGCTAAAGAAGGCTTTGTGGTTATCTTTGGAATCATTTTCTTGTTGCCCTCTTATGCAAACTCCTTTCAAAAACATTTTCACACGAGAATGCATTGAAAGAGGAGGATCCACGGGTAGGCATGCTGAAATGGCTGATAAATGAACTTTGATGGAGAAGTAAGAAATTCCATAGCATAGTAACACATATATAGTGTAAAAGATAAAACCAGAGAACAACTAGCACTGAATGGGTGACGGTCATTTTGCTGGCACTAAACTCGAAAATCTTTTCCATTTGCTAATATAAGATTTTCTAAACTAGAAAATCTTTTCCATTTGCTAATATAAGATTTTCTAATAGGAGGCTTTCCTGCCTCCATTAGTACTTGCTGCATGTCCTCAATAAATAGGTGCCTAAAGGGAATTAAGACCCTATCATCCTGGCAGTCAGCTGAAGTTGTTTGGGGTTGGGGTGTAACAAACGGGTCTACTTCAAAGGATCGAAATTTCACAACATTGAACCTCTGATCATCGAAGACCAGAGGATCGAAGTTGTAAAATATCAAACCGTAAAAAAAAAATCTAACAAGTGAAAATTTCTAACTTCATGATTTTGCAGGAGGTCAAGCCCCCCTGCACCCCCCCCCCACACACTTTCCTGCTACTTAAATATACCAACTCCAAGATCACACTACAGTGAAGGGAATGGTAAATTTCCCATTCTGCACTGTAAGGTGATCTCCATTCACAAGGTTTGATATTTCATAACTTCAGTCATCTGGTTTTCACAGATTAGTGATTTAATGTTGTGAAATTTCGATCCTTTGAAGTAGACCCATAATAAACACCTCTGATCTTGTGTCATTTGACCCATTCTGTGAGGAAGCTTTTGGTAATTGCCCATTGCCACTTCCAAAGCAGGGGAGGAACACTGATGCCTACGGCAGAAGGGAGTCACCTCATGATCTTTGGGGGGGGTTCCTTCTGAATCTTTAGAAGAACCCTGGACATTAGTGGAAAGGGTGGGAAAGCATACAGGAATATCATATCCCAAGAAAGGAAAAGGCATCTGTCTTCCAGACTTTCTGATAATGGAGCCCTGAAGCAGAATCTTGCCAGCTGATTGTTCAGGGTGGAGGCAAACAGGTCTACTTGAGGAATTTCCCACAGATGGATCAAATCTTCGAAGATACCTGATTCTGTTTCCATTCATGAGGGTCTGTTCTTGTCCTGCTCAGCTTGTCTGCCACACAATTGTACTCTCACAGAATATGGGATACCTGTAGAGTGAGACTGTGCTGTGAAGCTGTATCCCAAGCTAAACTGCCTAGACTGTAAAGGGGTTACAAGATGGTTCCCTCTTACTTGCTGATGTACCACATGCTTGTGGTGTTGTATATAACAACTTGAGCAGGTCCTGGGCATCAAAGATGGTTTAGAGTGTTGAGTGCCTTGATCAGGGCAAGCATCTCCTTGATATTTATATGTTTGCATCTGTCCTTGATGTTCTGCATCCCCTGCACTTTTATCCCTCCTGAAACTGCTTCCCAAGCAAAATCCAAAATGTCTGTGGTGACTGACTGCTTTGGAGCAGAGAGAGAGAAGGGGAGACTTCGATTTAAGGATATTTGCTGTCTCCACCAAGTGATTTCTCTTCTGACAAGACCCAGCACTGCTATTTGAAATGAAAAAGTATGTTGGTGCTGGGACCAAAGAGACTTCAGATACCATTGTATTTGTCTCATGTGGAGTCTTGCCAGAGGTATCATAGGAATTATAGATGCTATGAGACCCAAATCATGAGATATTCCCTATCAGTGATCAAAGTCTGAATGGAAAACCTTAGGAATAGTTCTAGATATAGATATATATTTTTTTTCATACGGAAGAAAAACTCATTGAACTAAGGAGTCTAGCTGACACACCAAGAACACAATCCTGTAGGAAGGAGTCAAAAAGACTCTTGAATATTCTCTTGGAATTCCAGCTTGTGTAAGAGATCTCTCGCCCAACAGAGAGATTCCTGACACTTTGAAAAAGACTCTACTACAATAAGCAAGTCATCAAAATATGGAAAAATGTGGATACTATGTTGCCTGCAGTGAGCTACAACTGGATCCAGACACTTTGTGAACACTCTTGGTGAAGTGGATGGTCCAAAAGTAAGTTTGAGAACTGATAATGTGATTCAGATACAAAAGTCTTAAGAAGCATCTGAAGTCTGGATGAATAGAGTTGGGATGATAAGAATCTTTTAAATTAGTGTTACCAGGAAACTTAAATGAGGAAGAAGAGGTAACAAGCTGTGAAGTGACAGCATTTTGATCTTGGGCACTATCGCAAATTGGTTTAGAAAAGAAAGTTCCAGACCTGGTCTCCACTCGTATTCTTTCTTTGACATTTAAAACATCATTGAATAAAAACCGTTCCCATCCTGGGAAAGATAAACTGGTTCTATCTCTCCATGGGAAAGCATGTGTTGAAGGACAGAGGTGAAATAAGACTATCATCTGTTGCTAGGAAAAATGGAGATTTATACTTTCTGGAAGTGTAAAGGGACTGCTAGGGTGGGAGAGGGAGACAAGGTCCCTTAAACCATCATTCTGACGTTGGACTGTCCTTGATTTGGGGGAATTCCTGAATTCTTTGTGGAACCCCCTGCCGCCATTTTTTCTTAAACATGTTTACCAGTATTTTGTTGAGCTTGTTTAATTATTTATTTATTGCTAAAATTGGATGACTGGTTAGAGAATCTCTTAGAAAATTTGGAAAAGAGGGCTGAAAATTTTTAAAAGAGATTCTCTGTATCAACTAACCCCTTTCATCACACTTTTTGACAACCTCAGCAGCAGAGGAACCAAATACTAAATCTCTATTCAAAGGAGAAATTAAAATATTTTTACATAATCTGAGAGGTTCTGAGAATGGAGCCAGGAGGCAAATCTCATCAAAACAGCACCAGTGGCCATAGCCCTGGAAGAAGTATCAACTGAGTTATGCGCACATTGTAAACAATGAGCTATGACTTGTACAATGGAAGAAACTAAATTATTTCTAACAGATTTTTTCCTCACATGAAGAAACTGCAGACAAAACATTCCTCATACTTTAACAATTAATCAAAATAAACTTTAACGTATGAGCCTAATTAAAAATTCTGAAAAATCAAAGTGGCAGAAGCATACACTTTCCCCCTATACTTATCAATAATTTCCCATCCTTGTCAGAAATAATAAGACTGGAATTATCCAAATGTTTAGCAGCAGTAGGATTAGCTAAAGCTATAGCTGCTGGGTCAGGTTTGGGAAAAGTGTATAAAAACTTAAATGACTGAGGAATTTTATACATTCTATCTGTCTTTTTAGGTGCAGCAGATAAGACTATCAGGAAAAATGCAGATAGTGACACAACTACCCTACAAAGCTGATAGAAATGAATGAATTGGTGAAGGTTCTGGAAAATCTTTCTGTGACAGCTTATAGTATTTCCTGTGAGACTGAGAAACCTCAGTATTCCCTCACAGAAAACAGTAACATATTCTGGAAATAGCCTCAGAGAAAGAGAATCCCACCCCCCACCCCCACCCCCGGGAAAATCAGATATTGAGATCTCCTCTAAATCTGAATCAGAAAAATGAGGAGAAAACCCTGTATCTGTCCCTTCATCTTCCTGACCAGATTAAGAATGCTGAATCTCTTCAGAAAAGAGGTATCCCCTATTTCTTTTACCAGAAACCACCTTATAAGAAGGATCAATAGCCTGAATTAAACACTGTGCCAGACCCAGTAAACTACTCCTGTCTAAGGAAATTTGAGGAGGAGTAAATACGTTTGATTTTCTGTTTCTTTTTGACGGGAAAAATGGGACAAGAGTATTATTGATAGCAGCAGCAGCAGCTTTCACGGGGATGAGCATAACATTCAGACAAAACAGGGAAGTCTTCCCTGTTTTCTCTATCAGGAAGGCCAAGAGTGTCTCTCTCTTGCCAGCTGAGTAGACTTCATCACCGCAGAGCATGTGCTAACCCTTGGGCAATATTGGCTGTAGGTGCTACACAAGAGGGATACGGGGTAAAAGATGAGTGGTCTGAGGAACAAACTATGGCCACAGCACAGTCACCCACCTGCTGCTGAGGCAAATAGGTAGCCTGCTGTGGTGGCAAAGGCTGTTTTCTTTTAGGGGCGGGAAGAAGGGCCGACTGTAAGACCTGAGGTTTGCTCCATGGTCGAGCCGAAAATGGTGCCTCTTTCCCGGGGAAGATAAGCGGCAAGACCCAGTAACAATTTAAAATCTTTAAAAGTCACTTTTTCACACAAAAAACACACTAAAAAGCACTTTAAAACATGCTGTCAGCCCCTAAAAAGTAAGGTAAACACATTTTCACCACCAAAAAGTAAAATTCAACTACTTAAACAACTTTTAAACTGACCGCAAAACTGACAGGAAAAAAATTCACTTCCATTTAAAAGTACAGTTAAGTCTTGTTATAGTCCATTAAAACACAAACTTTTAGCTTAAAAAATAATTTCTTAAACAGGAAAATAGAATAAATCAACAATTTTTAATATGGAAGTTTTTTCCACAAATGGAACTTATTTGACCAGCAAAGGAATCACACAATCCGAGTTTTGATCCTCGAAAGCCCACAGAGAAGCACGCTCTTCAATAGCAGGAAAGCTTTGATGGGCTTTGCACTCAAACCTGTTTTTTTTAGTCAACTCAGCAAGAACTGACTGATAGTTTGGGCATGTGGAACGTGCCCTGAAGCTTTGGAAGCTGGCCGGCTGCTACATCCTTGGCAAGATATAACCATATAGTTTAAGTGTACTGCAGCAGTGATCAAGATGATGAACATGTACATTTGTGTAAGTAAAACTTCCCATAATAGTAGATGTTACAATATATCACTGTTGCAGTAATCTAAGCTGTTTGAGTTATATCCCTGCCTAGGATATGACCACTGGCCACCTTTAAAAGCTTTATGGCATCTTCCATGCACCCAAACTGACACTGGCTCAAGCAGAACCATATAAAAAGTCAGTTTGGGTGCCAAAAAGCTACATCCCTGAAAGGAAAAATGCTAGGAAATGAAACCAGTAAACAAAAGGAATGAAGTTATATACTCAAAGGTATATACGTCCACACCATGGCAATATATACAATGAACCAAGAAAAGGGGCTGGAAGGAGGGACGGCTACTGCAATAGTGATCTATTAGAACATTTACTGTTATTGTAAGTTTTACTTACACAACTGTACTATGTTCAACATTTATATCACTGTTGCAGTAGGCTAAGCTATTTGAGTAGATTACCATACCTTAGAAACATACTGGGAGGACAAAGTAATTGAAAAATCTAGGAGACCCAGGAGAATGGTCATAGGAAGCCTGTTCTAGACACGGAAAAGAAAACCAGTTTGTAATGCTTTTTAAAACTAAGTACAGAGGACCAAGATGCTGCCTCTAGAATACTTATAGAGTCATCCTCTTTCCAGAAAGCCATAAAAGAAACCAAAGCCCTTGTGAAATGGTCCCCTACCCTTCCTGGAAGTGGCTTATTTTGGTGAGAATAATAATGGGAAATAGCATGAGACAACCATCTATGACAGTCTGCTTTGATACTGGTTGTCCTTTTCTCTTACCTTCCTAGGGGACAAAACATCTGATCAGCTTTTATGAAGGACTGAGTTTTGTCTAGGTAGTGCCTGAGTTGTCTGTGGACATCTAGATGATGAAGAATTTTTTTCTCCCTTGTTCTTAAGATTAGAAAAAAGACAGGAAAATGAATACAGTGGCTCAAGGTAAACTCTGAGACCACTTTAGGTATAAAAGAGAGATTAGTTCTCAAGGAAACCGTGTCCTTGTGGAAAATAAGGTACAGTTGACTCACCATAACAGCTTGTAACTCACATTCTATTCTAGCTGAAGTCAGAGCAATGAGTAAATCAGTTTCCATGTTAAGAACCTCAATTCAGCCTAATGAGCTTTTTCAAATGGAAAAACAGTAAGCTTTTCAAGGACAAAGTTAAGATCCCAAAAAGGAATAATTTTTTTCCTATATGGATAAGTAAAACCCCATTTCAAAAACTGTTTGTATTGATAATGGTTTGAATGTAGGGATCTAAGGGCAGGCAAGGTGAAATGGCTGTCAAATGAACCTTGACAGAGGAGAAAGAAATACCATGGAACAATAGCTCACAAAATAATCAAGAACCAGATGCACCCATCCTAAAGTGGGTCCTGGTTCTTGGAATGATATCAACTAGAAAATCTTTTCCACTTAAACATATGTGATTTCCTAGACTGTAGCAGTTTTTTAGCCTCCTTCAATATGTCCTGCACATATTCAGAAAAAAGTGCCTAAAAGGTAGCAACATTCTATTAAAAGGTAGCAAAATTCTATCAGTCGGTCAAATAAAGAGTTTTCAGGTTGCAGTATAACAAACAACTCCTGTATTGTGTGAGTAAATCCAATCTGTGGAGAAGCCTGGGGTAATTGCCCTTGGACAGTTTCAGAAGAGGGGAGAGAGAGACACTTTTGCCTGGGTCAAAATGGGGTCATAACCATTACCTTCTTTAAAAGAACACTGGATATCAGTGAAAAAAGTGGAAAAGCATATAGAAACATTCCTGATCCTGGGAATGAGAAGGCAGACCTGTTTGCAAGGAATCACAGAGCAGAATTTCCTAGCTGTCTGCTCTGAAAAGAGGCAAGCAAATCTACTTGAGGTGTTCTCCACAGTTGGATCAATTCTTGGAAGAACCTAGAAGGATATTTTCATTCATGAGGGTCTATCCTGCTTAGCTTGCCTGCTACAATATTTTGCACTGACAGGATGTATGAAGCCTAAAGAATCAAATTAACTCATTGCATCTGAGTGATGCCTACAAGTGCATTTGCAGTTAACTCCTACTGACGCCTCTAGGCGTCAACTATTGCTTGTTCATATCTGCATCAATAATTCCAAAAACATGCTATGTACAAGGTTTTAAAATATTTCATCTTAAAGCTTACACAGTAGTAAACTCAACTGCATTAATATTTGACCTCTCTCTAGTGCAGGTAACTAGATACTAAAGTACAGTTGTGTACCTACCATAAATGTAGATGTTCGAATGTATTCACTGTTGCAGTCATTACAATTGGGTTATCCTGCTGAATTCCAAAGTCTAGGTCCGGCGTCGGTTGCTGTTGCTTCCTCCCTGACGTCAGTGCGCCAGGGGTATAAAAGATGCAGCCAACGCCATTTTCTTCAGTTTTTCGTGACCCAGATGTCAGGTGCCCCCAAAAGGCTAAAAATATATCTACAAGCAAATACACCACATAGGTTGTATAGAATAGAGAAGTACAGATAAGGTCCAGCAAAGATAAGGGGGGTGGTGGGTGGGTAACCTGGACTGCAACAGTGAATACACTCGAACATCTACATTTATGGTAGGTACACAACTGTACTATGTTCATCATGTTTCACTGTTGCAGTCATTACAATTGGGTTGAATCCCAAATCTAAGGTTGGGAGGCTGGAACTAAATAGAATTAGGAGTGGCTATGAGGCCCTGCAGGACTGCAGTGGCAAAGCCTGCCCTGGATTTGGAGTAGAGTGGTAAGTGGTAGTGCTTTGTAAAAGTGTGCACTGAACTCCAGGTTGCAGCCTCTAAAATGTCTTTGGTTGGCACTCCTCTGAGGAAGGCTGCTGAAGTGGTTGCTGCTCTGGTTGAATGTGGCCTAATGCCCTTAGGCACTGATTTGCCATGTTGAGAATAGCATAAACGAATGCAGTGACCTATCCACTTTGAAATAGTCTGCTTTGAGATAGCCTTTCCTTGTGATC
Source organism: Protopterus annectens (assembly GCF_019279795.1). Taxonomy (NCBI): domain Eukaryota; kingdom Metazoa; phylum Chordata; order Ceratodontiformes; family Protopteridae; genus Protopterus; species Protopterus annectens. Next base: position 338,853,940 of record NC_056729.1, read on the forward strand.
CTGCAGCATATGTTACCAGTAATTGCTCAGTCTTTCTGAAAGCTTTGGTTCTGTCCAAGTAGAAGTGCAGTTGTCTGTGTATGTCCAAAGAATGCAGAAGTTTCTCACCCTTATTCTGTGGGTTTGGATAAAAGGTAGGCAAATGAATAGTTTGGTTGAGGGCCACACTGGACACTACCTTAGGCATAAATGTGGGGTTTGTCCTTAGAGAAATCCTATCTGGATGGAAAATGATAAAAGGTTCCACAGCCATGAGTGCCTGTAGCTCTGAGACTTGTCTTGCAGAGGTTATTGCTAGGAGCAGAGCTGTTTTCCATGATAAAAATTTTATATCAGCTGTAGTGGCTGGCTCAAAAGGAGGCAGAGTGAGTTTTTTCCAAGACATAATTGAGGTCCCATGCAGGTATTGGTGATCTCCTTGGAGGCCGTAAGTTTTTGGCTCCTCTGAGGTACTGCCTTAGTAAAGGATGAGAAAAAATAGGTGGCTCTGTATTGTAATGAGCTGAAATGGCAGAGGCATGAATCTTAATTGATGAAAAGGATAGGCCTTTGCCCAGCATCTCAGTTAAGTATTGCAAATTTGAGGGATATTTGGAACAATCATGTCAATTCCTTGTGCCTGGTTCCAACCACAGAATCTCTTCCATTTTTCTGCATAAGATTTTCTGGTACTGGGCCTCCTGGCCTCCAAGATAACATCCATCACCGCTTTAGAGAGAGGTGTGTTTTGAAAAGCTACATTATCTGCCATGCTGCCAGATTTAAGGTCCTGAGTTGGCTGTGCAGCATCTGATTGTTTTGCTGGATCAGTAAGTGAGGAATTTGAGGTAATGTCCATGCTGGGCATTGAGTCAAGTTCCTTAGGATTGGGTACCAGTGCTGGTGGGGCCAGTCTGGGGCAATCAGTATCATTTTTGGCTTCTCTTGTCTGACCTTTGGGAGTACCTTGGGGAGGAGAGGCAGTGGGGGAAAGGCATATACTGTTAAGTTTTTCCAGCTGAAAGCTAGAGCATCCACTTTCCATGCTTGCTTGTGACAAGTCCTTGTGCAGAATCTCTGTAGTTGGCAGTTGTGAGGGGGAGGCAAATAGATCTATGTCCGGGCATCCCCAATTCTTTGTTATCATGTTGAAGACTTGTGGATCCAATTTCCACTCATGGGGATCCATGAGGTTTCTGCTTATTTTGTCTGCCAGAGTATTTATCTTTCCTGGCAGGAATTGTGCTTGCAGATATACTTGGTAAGTCAATGCTGTGTCCCACAAAGTCATGGCTAGTCTGCAAAGGGGGTAGGAATGTGTGCCTCCCTGCTTGTTTATGTACCACATGACTGTAGTATTGTCCATCTTTATCAGTAGTTGTCCTGGATGAAGTAAATCCTCGAAGGCTGTCAGGACATTTTGAACAGCTAGCATCTCTTTTTGATCGATATGTAGATGCATTTGGATTGCCGACCATGAGCCCTGAATACATCTTCCTGCCATGTGGGCCCTCCAGACATAATCTGATACATCTGTTGTCAATGCCTGCCTGGCTGGGGGTATGGTGAATGGCTGCCCCTTGGTGACAGGCCTTTGCCCACCATCGAAACTCCTGTTGCAGGCAGGGAATGAGTGTAATTATTGTTTCCAGGCTGTGTGGCAATGTTGAGTCCAAACACTTTTTAGATACCATTGTAGTTTCCTCATATGCAGTCTTGCATATGGAATTAGCAGAATGCAGGATGCCATGAAGCCGAAAGCCTGCAGAATTTTTCTTGCAGTTAACTGGGTGTTTGTTGCCAACTTTCTGAAATAAGTAGTCAGTTGCCTTTGTTTGTCTGGCATGAGATAACCCATCTGGGCAGTTGTATTTAAGCTTGCACCCAGGAATATTATCTCTTGAGAGGGTACAAGTTTTGATTTATTTTCGTTTACTGTGTACCCTAGGCATGTTAATAATCTTTTTACAAACGCCAGATGCTGTAGTACTATGTACTTGTTCTCTGCTTGAATAAGGCAGTCGTCCAAGTAAGGATGTATTTGTATTCCTCTTTGTCTGCAAAATGCAATTACTGGTGTCAGGCATTTTGTGAAGACCCTGGGCGCAGTAGAAAAGCCAAAGGGCAGTGCAGAGAATTGGTAGTGCATTGAACCAGCTATGAATCTGAGGTATCTTCTGCATGATTGTCTGATTGGGACATGCAAGTATGCCTCTTTTAGGTCTAAAGTTACAAGCCAAGCCTTCTTGCCCAGCATGGGCAGAAGCAGCTGCAGAGTCAACATTTTGAATTTTGGAATATCCAGGTATGTGTTTAGAATAGATAGGTCCAGTAGTAGCCTCCAGGCTTTGTCCTTTCTGGGCACCAAGAAAGGTCTTGAGTAAAATCCTTGTCCCTGCTCTTGCTGTGGTACTTGCTGAATGGCCCTCATGTCCATGAGGGATGAAACTTGCTTTTGTGCCTCTGCCCATTGATTTTTTGGCAGGTCTGGCATACTGTTTGCCCTTGGCAGGGTGTGAAAGTGGAACCTGTACCTTGTGACACTATGTTCAAGACCCATTTGTCCTGGGTGATTAGGTGCCAGTTTTGAGGAAAAAAGTGCTAGTTTTCCCCCTAAAGGAGCTGCCAGAAGATAAGTGCTTGGCGCTGGCAGGGGAAAGTCAATGGAACTGCTTTCTGTATGGCTGTGATTTGTCTTCTCCGCTTTTGGAGGTAGAAGCACCCCATTGTTTAGACCTGTATGAGCCTTGGGGCTGGGATCTGCCTCTAGGGCATCTGTATCTGCCTCTTTGTGGCCTGTCTGACACTGGAAAGGACCAATTCTTTGTAGGCCAGTGACTGCTAAATCTTGGAGGCTGTACCTGTAAGAAATCCTTGACTGTTTACATAGATTTGGCTTTGTCCTCCATTTTCTTCAACACCTCTTCTGCTTTAACACCAAACAAGGTATCGTGCTGTAATGGAGCATCTAATAATTTTGCTTTAACATGATCAGGCAGATTCTGTTCCTTTAACCAAGCATGCCTCCTAATGACAGAACCCGTAACAGTGGCTCTGCAGCAGGCCTCCAAAGAATCAAAACCACAATGTAAAGTATGATTTCCAACTTGTTCAGCTGCATGCAATAAATCCTGCATTTCTTTATTTTCTGAACATTCAGAATTTGTCAACATTTTCTGTTTAAGCAGTGACGTAATGTATTGCTGATATTTAAGCATATGAAACTGGCAATTTAAAGCCCTTATAGCCAAGGTAGCAGAAGTGTAAATCTTTTTTCCCCATTTGTCCAGTGCCCTGGAATCTCTGTCAGAGGGGGTAGGGTTTTTTGCAGTGGAAGCCTTGACCCCCTTGGGACCCTGAGAGATAGTTTCTGGGTCAGCAGCAGGGTTTTTAAAAAGAAATTTGTGGGAGTCTGGAACCCTGTAGTATCTATCTGGCTTAACAGGAGCTGGAGGTAAGGAGTCAGGAGTCAGACTGGACTCTGAAAATACATCATCTACAATGTCTAGCACAGGTGGAATAGCAAGGGGCCTGTGCTGAGGCAGTAAAAGAAAGTCTCTGAGCCTTTTCTTAGATTCTGAATAATCTTGGCTCTCCCAGTGGAAATGCTCCCTCATGGTATGCAATGTTTCCCCAAAAGAATAATCCTCAGGAGGAGAAGCTGAGGGGATAGATTCTTCAGCATCAGAATCCTCATAAGGAGGAAGAGAGTATTCCTGATCAGAAGAGGAATCAGATGAAATGGAAACCTGATCTGAAGATTCATATTCTACTTCTTGCCTAGGCCTCTTGTCAGGAGGGGGATGAAAACCCCTGATCAAAGTAATCGGGTCTTCGGCCATTTTGAGCATCTGTTTTTTAGGCATGGAGGCCTGTCTATGGGGCTGTTGTACTTTTTTTTTTGTCTTTAAAGCTGCTTTAGTCTTTGCCTTTGAAGCTGAAGTCATTTTAACATATAATTGTGTAGGCCTGAAAATGCCCTCAGAAGCCGATGCCTGCTCAGCGGCTCCGGACCCATCTAAGGGAATGGTTTCCGAAGGTCCAATACCTTGAGTTTCTGTAGGCCTGGTTGACTCCACATGGGAGTCGGTATCGGTCTGCGGCTCTAAAGTAGCGGTCGTCAGGGGCTGCGAAAGCGCCTCACTGAGAACCGGCAAACCGGTGACTGGCCTAGAAGAAGCCTTGTCGTCGGTTTTGGACCTCGGATGCCTGTCCTTTTCTTTGAGTTTTTTGTAAACTCCGGTAGTCGGCTTTTCCGACGGCATTATATAATTAAATCTTCTGCCAAAGTAATGAAATGCAAAATCGTACTGACGCTTAATAGTGCGTTGGTTAAATCTAGCACAAAACCGACAACTAGCAATGTCGTGGTCAGGGCCTAGGCAAGGAATGCAGTAAGAATGAAAATCCTTATGAGGTATTTGCTTCCCACAAGAAATACAATTATTAACTTTTTCTGACATCGGTCTGGAGCAAGAAAAAAGTTTCCCCAACGGGGTACTTAGCTTTTAATGAAGACTTCGGATCTGAAATTCGAACTTGAAAATCTCAGGAGTTGGCCGACCGGCACTTGCGAACTGCTTTTGCTTCGGTCACCGCGTGGCAAGAAAGACTGAAGAAAATGGCATCGGCTGCATCTTTTATACCCCTGGCGCACTGATGTCAGGGAGGATGCGACAGCAACTGACGCCGGACCTAGACTTTGGAATTCAGGCAGACTGCGGGTAGCCTGCCAGCAGGATAACCCAAATGTAATGACTGTAACAGTGAAACACGATGAACATCTGTTGTTTTTATGATATTAATTTATATAACTATAATTTTCACATTTTTCTAAACATCTCAATAACCAAGTAACACAGGCAGAACTCCTTAGCCTAGTATGAAAGCTGTCAGCTAGATGAATAAAATGCTGCTGACAGTATATTGGTTAACTTGAGTGGGTGCTGAGATATTGTAATTTGTATACAAAATATTACAAAGGTGACAGTTACTGTGTTTACTGTGACTTATAAACTTTGTTTTAAGACTTAGAAGCTAAAGAATACTGCCACTACAAAAATGGTTTGTGCTGAAACGTTTGCCATTTATACTTCTTTTATAACCCCTATGGTTCCACAGATATGAACATATGTTTGAAATATGAAGACATAATTTGATTCTGTCAAAGGCTTAGGCTCCGCTAATTGGAAGTTACATTGCAAACGTCCTGAGCTCCATTGGAATGAATGAGTTAAGATGAGTTCCTACCTCTAAGGCTATAACAGGAAGTCTGCAAAGGGGATTTAAGATCTGATACCTCCCTGTTTGTTTATGTAACACCTCACTGTGATGCTGTGTCTGAAAACTTGCAGAGGTCCTGGAAACAAGAGACGATTTAGGGCTGTCACTGTATTTATTACTGCCAACATCTCTTTAACATTTATCTGCTTTTATCTGTTTGTTCCCTATGCATTGCATTTTCATCCCTTTTGAAACCTCTTCCCACACCAGGTCTGAAGATGAGAAGGAAGGGAAAATGGAAGACATGGATTCCAAGGAACTGGTATACTAACCACAGAACCTCCCACATTACAAACCCCAAAAGAGAGATCTGAAAAGACACAGGGTGAATGCGCAGAGTCCAGCCTGACCCGAGGTACCACTTTTTTTTTTTTTTTCATGTGAAGTCTGGCCAGGGCAATCATAAGCATCATAGAAGCCATGTACCCCAAAATCTTGAGACATTCTCTAGCAGATACACAGTTTTGATTGAAAATTTTCAAGAAGCACTTTTGGAATGTTTATACTTTGAATTAAAAGAAGCTCTTCCTAGTGTGGAATCTAACAGACATCATGAAAACAATTTTGTGAGATCAGACAAGAAAAGACTTCTGTAAGTTCCCTGGAAAATCCAGACTGAGTAGAAGATTATAAACATTTTCTAAAGACTACTGACAATTGTATAAAGAATCTGCAAATACAGGACAATCACTGAAATAAGGGAACTGAATGCCTTGAAGTTTCCAATAAGCAATTATTGGAGCCAGATAGTTTGCAAATACTCTTGCAGCAGTAGACAGTCCAATGGTTGAGGCAGAGAAAGTACTGTTGTGCCCACTTATCATAAATGTAGATGTTCAAGTGTATTCACTGTTGCAGTCTTGACTGTTGGGGATTTCCTGCTGTGAAAGCCTTTGGCTGATCCATTTACCAGAGAAAACTCTTTTCGCCTCCCAGGCTGGCGGATGCCCCCACTGACATCAGGTGTAAAGGGAGCCAGCCTGCTTCATCACTTCAGTATTTTATTGACCCCCCCCCAGGAGGAGCCCAAAGTGGACCATAGGTGAACCAAGGTAGGGGGACCTAAAACAGGGTTGCCTGGGGAAGTGTCCCACGGCTATCTGAGATGAATTTGTAGCCTACATAGTAGGCTGAGGGGGTAGGAGGGAGGGAAAGAAGACTGCAACAGTGAATGCACTCGAACATCTACATTTATGGTAAGTTTACACAACTGTACTATGTTCTTCATGTTTTACTGTTGCAGTCCTGACTGTTGGGATAATTCCCAAATCTTAATTGAGGGTGGAAAGAGATCATGGAGAGGAAAGGATCCCTTGCAGGACTGCAGATGCAAATCCTGCACTGGACTTAGAAAAGGCTACCAGGTGGTAGTGCCTTGTGAAGGTATGCACAGAAGACCATGTAGCTGCCTCCAAAATGTCTTTAGTGGAGACCCCCTTAAGGAAAGCTGCAGAAGTAGCTGTGGCCCTAGAAGAGTGTGACCTAATCAATTCAAGCAACTTTTTGCCATGATGGATGTTAACATAAAGAAATGCACTGGGATATCCACTTGGAAATTGTCTGTTTAGAAGCTGGCTTTCCTTCAGAGCCAGGATGAAGGTTATAAACAGCTGGTCTGGTTTTCCTCAAGGATTATGTCCTGTCTATGTAGAAGCATAGCATTCTATGCAAGTCCAAAAAGTGAAGTATTCTTTCGCTTCTATTCTGAGGGTTGGGGAAGATGGTAGGCAGATGAATGACCTGATTTAGAGACACATTTGTGACCACCTTAGACATGAAGGAAAGGTTAGTTCTGAGGGACACTCTGTCTTTACGGAAGATAATGAAAGGTTCCATTACCATAAGGGCCTGCAACACTGATGCTCTCCCGTCTGAAGTGATAGCCAGTAGCAGGGCAGTTTTCCAAGTGAGAAACTTTACTGAAGCATTAGCTATAGGCTCGAAAGGAAGCAAAGTAAATTTTTCTAGGACATAGCTGAGGTCCCATGGTGGGGTGGGTTTCCTCCTGGAAGACCTAATGTGTGACACCTCTAAGAAATTGTTTCAGCAGGGGGTGTGAAAAGATTGGAGGAATAATAGGGATGTGAGCAGAGATGGCTGAGGCATGTATCTTAACAGAGGAATAAGATAGGCCTTTATCCACCAGACTGGCCAGGTATTCCAGGATGGTTGCAATGTTAGTCAAATCTGGCACAAGATGGTGCTTCTGACAGCAAAGAGAGAATCTTTTCCATTTGGCTGATTAAGATTTTCCAGTGCTAGGCCTTCTACAGTCTTTTAGAATATTTTGCACCTGCTGACTTAAGTTGATGGTGGAGCTGGGTGCTATGGAATTATCCAGGCTGAAAGACTGAGAGTCTGAAGGCTGGGATGCACAATCCTTCCCTTGTTCTGGGTGAGATTGTCTACCCTCTGTGGTAACAGCCAAGGTTTCTGATTGGTGAGCTTGAGGAGGAGTGGAAACCAGTGTTGTCTGGGCCAGTCCAGTGTTATCAGTATAGCCCTTGGACCCTCTTTCCTTATCTTTAGAAGTACTCGAGGCAGAAGGGGTAAGGGCAAAAGGCGTAAATGAAGAGGTCTGTTCGTGGGAAGGAGAGGGCGTCTGTTCTTCATGCAGATGTCTTCCATGTCCTGGAACAGAATTTCTTCAGGTGTGCATTGTCTTTGCTGGTAAAAAGATCCACCTGTGGGACCCCCCATTTCTGGGTTATTCTGAGCAATATTTCCCAATGTAAATGCTGTTTGTGGGAGTCTGTCAAGTTTCTGCTGAGGTGGTCTGCCAGAGTATTATGTTCCCCTGCCAGATACTGTGCCATGAGGTGTAGCCCTAGAAAGTGTGCAGTCTCCCAGACTTGCATGGCTAGATGGCACAGAGCATAGGAATGCGTGCCTCCCTGCCTGTTTATGTACCACATGATTGTGGTATTGTCTATTTGTGCTACCAGAACCTCTGGTGTCCATTTTTCTTTGAAAGCCAGTAATCTTTTTTGCACTGCCATAAGTTCTTTCTAATTTATGTGTTTCTTGTGCTGAGTGTCCCATATTCCTTGCATTTGGAGGTGTAGGACATGGGCCCCCCAGGCTATATCTGAAGCATCCTTGATGAGGGTTTGTCCCTGGGGGGTGAATCTGAAGGGTGGACCCTGATTTTGGGTGCAAGCCTGTACCCACCATGCGAACTCCCTGTCTGAGGCAAGGTATCACGTGTATTTCAGTGTCCAGGGACTGAGAGTGGCACCAGACGTTCTTCAGGTACCACTGAATCTTCCTCATGTGCAGCCTGGCTAGAGGCACTATGAGGATACAGTATGACATATATCCCAGCACCCTGAAGAATTTTCTGGCTGAGATGCATTGATTTTCCTGGATATTTTGGAAGTGGGCTGTCAAGAAACTGACTTTGTCTAGGGGGAGGAAGGCCCCTCTGAAGAGAAGAGTCCAAGAGTGCCCCTAGGAAAACTATCGGTTTGGTTGAGACAGTGAAGGATTTCTTGAGGTTTAGTGTGAACCCCAGGGAAGTCAGGAGTTCATGTGCGAGTTTCAGGTCCTTGTAGATCTGTGGCTTGTATCAGGCAATCATCCAAGTAGGGTAAATCTAAATCCCTTTGGTCCTGTAGAAAGCAATGGCAGGAGCCAAGCACTTTGTGAAAACCCTTGGAGCGGTAGACAATCCAAAAAGGCAGTGCTGAAAACTGAAAGTGATTGGAGCTTGCTCTGAAGCGAAGAAAGCTTCTGTGTGACCTTTGAATGGGATTGTGCAAACATCTTTTAGGTCTATTGAGGCCATGAAGGCCTGAGGAGTTATCATGGGTAGTAATTTTTGAAGGGTCAGCATTTTGAATTTTGGAACCCTGAGAAATTGATTTAAGTTGGACAAGTCCAGTATGGTATGCCAAGAGCCTTCCTTTCTGGTGACTAGGAAAAGCCTTGAGTAAAATACGTTCCCTTTTTGTTCCTCTGGAACTGGCTCCACCACTCCCTGGGAGCCTAGAATTTGAATTTGTTCGAGAGCTTGTGATTTTTGATTTTGAAGTACATCTGGGTAACCCAAGTATTTTAAAGGCTCGTTGAAAATGAGTTTGTAACCATTTGAAATTATGTGTAGAACCCATTGATCTGAAGTAATGTGGGTCCAGTTTTGTTGGAAAAGTGACAGCCTTCTTCCTAGTTTTGAGGTGGGGATGGGAGGGTGGAGCAGAGAGAGAGAGTCATAATTGTTCTTTGGCAGGGGCTTGGGGCCTAAAACTCCCTTGCTTGTGGGGTTCTGAGGTCCACTGCCTTGATCTTTGCTGATGAGGTCTTTGCTTGGGGGTTCTGTCCCTCTGAGGCTTCCTCTGTTTACTCCTAGGTTGGGTGGGAATGGACCAGTGCTTAGCAGGGAAGTTCCTGCTGAACCTGGAAAGTTGCATTTGAAGAAAGTCCTTGACTGTTTGCATAGACTTATGCTTGTCCTCCATCTTTTTGAAGAATGCTTCTGCTTTAGGTCCAAAAAGGTGGTCCTTGTCAAGGGCTGCATCCAAGAGGCTAGCCTTTACATGATCAGGGAGAGATTGTTTCCTAAGCCAAGCATGTCTTCTAATAAATGAGCCACTGACAGCTGTCCTGCAGGAGGCCTCCATGGCATCATACCTACAGTGCAGGGAATGTCTAACTACCTGGAAATTGCCATGCCACAGGTCTAAAAGTTCTTTGTAAAGATTTTTATCCTCTAGGGGTTGACATTTTATTTATTTATTTATTTATTTTACATTTGTTGACCGGGCTAGTCTAACTGGCTATATGTCCATTTTCAGTAGAGGCCCAGGGAGATAAGCTCCGAGGAAGTAAAAATATAATCACATTATACAAAGATTAATTTGTATGTTACACATTTCAAGAGAAAAAAAAAGCAAGGAGTAATCACAGTGGAGGGAGTAATCACATCTTTTGTTTAAGTTGGTAAAGAATGGTTTGCTGGTATTTGATTATATGGAATTAACAGCTGAGAGCCCTCATAGTCAGAGGGGCAGAAGTATATACATTTTGTTTCAGAACCTATCAAGGGCCCTACTCTCTTTGTCTGTAGGCAAATGTATCTTGGAAGAACTAACTCTAGCCCCTCTAGGCCCTGGGGTGACCACTTCCGGGTCAGCAGAGGGGTTTTAAAACAGATATTTGTGAGAGTCTTGTACCCTGTAGAACCCACCTAGTTTTCTAGGGGGAGGGAGTAAAGATTCATGGAATCATCCTGGAAAACATCCTCTACCACTTCCAAAATAGGTGGAATAGCTAAAGGTTTGTGTTAAGGGAGGTCCAAGAATTCCCTAACTCTCTTTTTGTCCTGAAGGTATTCCTGTGGCTCCCACTGAAAATGTTGTCTTATAGCATGGACTGTCTCTCCAAAAGTGAGATCCTCAGGTGGGGAAGCAGAAGGAAGATGTTCCTCTGAATTAGATTTCTCATAGTATGTATAAGAGGGGCCTGCCTCTGAGCAAGATTCCTCCAAATCAGAGTCTTCTTCTGATTGCAATCTGTCTGGAAAAAATTCAGGAGGGGCATTGCTTTTTCCTTTTCCTGAGGTAATGTCCCCTGTTGTCTGTCTAACTCGTACAATATTAATTAAATCTTTAGCCAGTTTGATCAAATCCTGCTGGGGTCCCTCTAACTGGGAGCCTGTACACCTAGGCAAAGGCCATGCCACATTGCCTTTCTTTGGGGTGGCTTTGGCCTTAGTCCTAGGTGTGTCTAAGGCCCTGGCACCTGACTCTCTGGGTTGAAGGTACACAGGCATAGGCCTAGGTCTTGATGTCTCGTCAGTTAGTAAATGCTCATCAGAAGCCACACCCGGCTGAGCAGTCTCTGACCCAACCGATGAGCTGATAGAAGTTGAAGGGACTGAAGGCATGTCAGACTCCAAACGGATCTCAACAGAGGTCCGGGTCACTGTATCAAAGGTTGAAGGGGGCTGCGAAAGAACCTCACCTCCCTCAACAATCACAAGTCTAGTAGGAGAGTTGGAAAGCAAATGATTGCCATCTGAAGACCTTAGCTTATGTTTTTTTTTTCTTTTTTGCGCTTAGGAAATTGAAGTTCGGAATGACCAGTGGATGCCATCGGAAGCGATTGTACAGATTATTGTCTCAGGAAATGCACTAAGAATTTGGCCCTGTGCCTAATACTTCTAGAGTTAAACTTAGCATAGAAACAGCAATTTGGGGTGTCATGCTTTGGGACTAAACAAGTGACACAGCATATGGAAGTCTTTGTGTGGGATTTGTTTACCACGCTGGAGACAATTATTTCCTTTATATGACATGAGTTAAAGAAAAAAGAAAGGAGTCCCCCAACGGGGTACTTATCTTTCCGACAACTTTTCTCTGGTGCGGACCAACCGATGCACTTGTACACTGCTTTGGGCTCCAGCGACAAGAAAAGACTGAAGTGATAATGCAAGCTTGCTCCCTTTATACCTGAGTGTACTGACACTGCTGGAAGCGTCCACCAGCCTGGGAGGCAAAAAGAGTTTTCTCTGGTAGTCGGGCCGGCCAAGGGCTTTCACAGCAGGAAATCCCCAGCAGGCAGGACTGCAACAGTAAAACATGAAGAATATCTGATAATATGAACCAGATACAGAACAATCTTAAAAAGTATCTAAAATGTTTGCTAATGGGTAAGAAGTGGTAGAAATCTTTTAATTCTAGCTTTACTATGAAAACTAGTAAAGAGGTAACATTTTGAACTTTTGGACCTTTACTAAAAGATAGGCTACCCAGTTTTGCCTGTTTTATTTGCATTATCTCTGGACCCCCTGTTAATCATGTTTAAGTCTTCTACATTATCTGGATACATAGTATAAAGACACCACTTTTTGCCAAAGACCATATCATCTACTTATCGAACTCAGAGTGGGATTTGGCTCAGTTATTTAAGTAGCTAGAGAATTTTGACAGACTGATAGATTATAAAATAAATGAAGTAAAACAAAAACTGTTAAGGTGAACTATATTTCTAACTCAGTCCTGATCTCCGAATTCCCTTTTCTGATTGAAAAGGATCACATTACTTATTAGGGAATTCAGCTTGCAGAGTCATTGCTTATATCTGTGCATCTGACATTTCAAGAAAGGTTAACAAAAGTGAAGGTGCTAACTTGATGATAGCAAGTACTATGTCTAGAGCTTTAATTCTATGCACTGCTCAGGGCATACCAAAGGTTCTTCTGGCCCAATTTATAACTAGCCTTAAGAAACCTGTCTTGGAACTTTTTGTGAGTAGGGTGGGAGAAGCACAGCATTATCAACAACATACTGACCCTACCTTTTTCACAAGGAAGCATGGGAGTGCCACACTTTACTATGTGAAGGCCTCTAGTATATTTCACAGGCTCTTGATAAATGATTACAAAGCTCTTTAGAAGGGCATGCTAATTATAAAAATGGGAGGCTTATAAACATTTTACCAGAATTTGAATGTCTAAAGGGATACACACTTGAAACTGGATTCTATTGCTATTTTGAACCTCCTAAATTTCATATGGTGGGTCTTCTTAGAAACTGGGTCAACAGACTGGTTACCAGAACTGCTATCTACAGGGTTATCAAAATGTTTGGGGCACCTTCAAATTTAAAAAAAAAGTTAGCCCGATGTCATGAGAAACTATATTGGAAACAATTGTTGGATAATGAGGTACCACTTACCTGACAAACTATCAAGACAAGGTTCCAAGTAAGAGAAGGCCATAACAAATTATTTAATAGATTGTCATTTTGGCTAGAGTTGACAAACTTGTCAGATGAAAAGTGAACTTTGTTCTCTCTGGATAACCTGGACTGCAGATACTAGAGGGGACAATTACACTCTAACAGTACAACAGTAAAGTACATAAATTGCTACTTGTACAAAGGTCGCAGGTGACTGAGAAGTAGAGAATGTTGTGGAAAAGAGAACTGAGAACACTTTTTCTGAATGAAAGGTGGACTGAGATATTATGTGCCCTGATATATGCTACTGATTCAAGGAAACATTTGGCTGGCAGAGTCAGTTCTAGTATTTTTATAGTCCTGTCTAGTTAGCTTAGATGTATCCAATACTTCCTTAAAGTGTAGGGGTGAGTTGGGGGAACTAGCTATACATGCTTGGTAGCCAGGGATTATCTAGTTTTAAAAAGGACCTTCAGGAAAGACTCAATACTCATATATAGCCAGGGTTAGTGCCCCTTGTTCTGCAACTCCCCTTGCTTGGATCTCACAAACAAAGGTTAAAGAGCACTGGTTGATTTGGTAATGCTGGTGGCTAAAATGTGTATAACATGTAAATGGAAGAAGAAAAGCCCTCCAAAAAAAGTCAGATTGTTTAAAGATAGTGGAGGACCTTGTGACCTTTGAACCTGAACTGCAATTTTTAAAGTGTGTCAAGTGGCTGAAAAGAACTAGAATCTGTGGTCTCTGATCTTTATTTTTAGTAGTGATGACTACAAATGTTTTTATTTACAATTTATTAAAGTGTTAATCAATGAATTTTTTTTTATAAAAAATGCTATTTAACTTTACCTCATGACTCTCTGTTAAGCTGAAGACACAATTTTCTCTGAGAGGGTGGTATAATAGGGCCTGATCCTGCCATAGAGTCATCTCCTCATAGTCTGAATCAATTATTTTGATCAAATGCTTCTGGTTTCACACAAATACATTTTGGTTCTTGTGCATTACCTATAAAAAGTTCTTATGATTGACCCTCTTCTTTGGAACTTGTACTCTTACCTTATCCTCTTTCTGCAAATAAGAAAGCATTCTGGCATATCTGTCCTTATTTATTTGTTTATTTATTTAGTATTGCTTCTGTATTTGCTGATTTTTCTTAAACTGCTGAATTATTCTAGCTTGTGCTCAGGCATTAAAAACAACATGGCAGTGGACAGCTTACTTTTATACCTTCTGCTCATGAGTAGTTGAGTTGGTGGAAGCACTTTTCCTTGAACCAAAGTATTAACATATTCCAGCATAGAAAAGAATAGTATTTTTTTTTTTTTTTTTTTACCGGTGGTACTGCAAGACTTTATAAAACTCTTGGTTATGTATTATCACCTCCACCTGGCCACTGATCTGATCATATCTCAGACTATGTGTAGTACGATTGATTTCCCAGTCTTGGGCAAACTTTCATAACTCTTAGCTTTTAAATTGAGGCCCAGTGTCTTAAATTACATTATTCAAAGTTTCTAGAACACCAGTCATCATTGGAGTGTACTGTAGTTCAATTTCTTTGGAGTCCTTAAATAATAATTAACACAAGGCAGATAAGTGTAATTTCAGAAATGAATCAAATCAGTTCCAGCCCTGTTTCATGGCAGTTCTGGTACAGCGTGTGACAGCATCTCATCTTGAGGAGCCTGGTTATGAAACTTACTAGATATCGGACAGCTTTGCATAATTCTGCCTGCTGTGACATTTTTTGTCCAACAGAAAACATCTCAAATTCTCTCTTAATACCAAAGTGTGATTCACAGACTTTCCCAATCTATAGTTTCTCTTATCTGGTTAGGTAGCATCACTTTTTTTGACGTGAAAACAACTAATGTTGTATTTGTACAAATAGTACACACAGTTATATCTTGAAGCATTGCTGATAACTGATCTGGTCTGCATCTCACTGCAGTCTTCTTAAGTGGCTGCATTTGTTTATCCTCCTCTGTATACCTTTTCAGCTCTACAAATGTCTCCTATAAAACTGGTAGTTGTGGAAAAATCCATAAAACCTCTAAACCTTCAAAACATCTTCCTTTTGCTTCCTTAGACCCTGCTCAACAAATCAGCAAGGTGCATTTTCTTGTCAAAACTGTACTGAACTGTCAAGTCATATTTTTACTATGTATTTATTCATTCCCTTATTTTTAGTTGGTTAAGTAAACTGGTTCTAGAATCTTTTTCAACCATGTTTGGCAAGTAAAATTGTGTGTGTATCTTGTGATGGACTGGCATTCCATCCAGAACGGGTTTTTTGCCACATGCTCACCAAGTGCTGAGATATGCTCTGAATTCCCAACAGTCCTGAACAGGATAAGTCGGTACTGGAGAATGAAGAAATGCATGAATTAAGACAGGGATGTGGAGTATAGTGGCTGCTTTTCAAAGCAGTCTTCTACTGAGGTTCAGTCAATGAGAAGTGAAGACAAGTATGATTCATTTTTTACATCAAGGAGAATAAAGAGGTATTCCGTAGGCTCTAAGTTGCAAAAAACATTGTTTTTAACATTTTATCTGTGCTCCCTGTCACCATTAACATCTTTACCTATTGTTAGGGGGCTGAAAGAGTAAAAGGAGGAAGAGCCGTCAAAGATTTTCCCAAAAAGCATTATTTAGTTCTAACCTAAGGCATTGTAGCTGTGTCTTTGCTATTTCTCCAGGTAAGCAGTAATGCTACTTTAGTTAGCACTTTTTTATTTATTTATTCAGAAGCTGTCATTTTCGAAGTCTCTACTACCTCAGGCAACCCTTGAAACTTAACACTGCTTAAGTTATACATTTGTTTATTTCACTAGTCTTACTGGCTAGATATGCTACTCGGACACATGCCCATCTTAATATGTGACTGGGGAGGAGAATGGTCGAAGGTGTATTACCGTAAGAAGATATTGAAAGGGTATTTCCAGTATTGTAATACTGTAATCAGTATTGAAAACACTGTCTTAAGTTCAAAAATAATTTAAAAGCATATATTGAAATGATGTAAACATCTTACATAATATTCCACAGGATGACAACAACCTCATTATATCAGATAAGACAGACAGCAGTACACAAAACCAGTAAAAATACTAAAGTAAGTTACAGCTAAAGTACATAACTACAACAAAATAGTGCCTCTGTATATGAAGTGTGTAACCAGCAAAAAACAGGTGTGTAATTTAGTATGAATAAGAAAGGTACAGTTGATATGGGAAGACAAGACAATTAAGGTAGTGAAGTGAACAGGAAAGGTGAAACTGTTTGAGCAATGAAGTAAAATACATAAGTTGATGTCTGAGTGGTGATAACAAGGGAGAGTGAAGTGCAGTCACAGTGGCTGGAGTTGATAGCAGGACAATAGTGAACATGCAACAGAATGTGGAGCTAATTAAGAAAGGAGTATCTGTGTTCATTTATGTTATTACTTTAGTTGTTATCATAACATAGTGACCTGGGATAGCAGCGGAAGGAATGATATTTTCTTAATTCACATGTTCCCTAAAGGGAGCTTTCTGATGGAAAATGACCTGAGTTATACGTTTATAACCAGAGGCAACAGAACGCTCTTCTCATTACAGTTTAGCTTGCTAATGTTCCATTGATCCTCATGTTATCTTCTTCATATCCCACACCACTCACATGCTCCCATCACCACTCACACACACACACACACACACACACACACACACACACACACACACACACACACACACACACACACACACACTAATCAAATGCTTCTCAGAGTAGGTTTGAAATTTTAACTGATGAAAGCAACCCAACAATGGTTTTGATCTTGTCAAGGTCATGGTAGTAGCAAAATGAGCATGGCAGATCAGACTTCCCTATCTTTAGCATCATTCTCCAATTCATCCAGTGCATTCCAGACATTTTGAATCAAACTGAGTAATATTGTGCTTTCACTGTATTCTGAATATGCCTTGGGGTTATCTTATCATGTTTACACAGTATTCTGAATCTGCTTTGGGGTCATCTTTTAGTGGGCTGTGCCTTATACACATTCTGTGGGGTGCACCCAAGAGACATCTTCACTACATACGTACCCAAACCAACTCAACTGACTCCTCTTAGTACAGACCAGCAATAGCTATATTCTGAGATCCACCTGGAGAGTGAACCTAGCAAGCCTATGAAGGGTCCTAGTTTCTGCTGCTTGAATCCATCCCCTCATCACCACAATGAAGACAAAAACATATACTGTGAGATAAAACTGAAAGAATCATCCTGCAACTCAGATCTTGGTTTATCCACGGGACAGTCTCCTGATCCAATAAGCCCTCAATCATGACCAGGACCCTAAGATACTTATACTCCTCCATGTAGGACAGCCAGTCCCCTCTCACTGGCAAAGACCAAGCCATGCTTATTCAGGAGAGAACCACAACTTCTGATTTTCTGATTTGGAGGTGTTGATTGTTATCCCCACCACTTCACACTTTTAGTGAATCTCTCCATACCAGAAATCAAAATCAGTTGGGAACAAGCATACAGCACTGCTTGCAAGTAATAAAGAATACTGCCCTCACAATCTCCAAACAGTATATTCTCCAGACATCACCTACATTTTGAAATCCTGTCCATGAAAATCAACAATAGGAGGGGTGACAAAACACACCATTGGCTAAGTCCTATGTCCCTTCTTGTTTTAATGCTGAGACTATGGATATAGTTTTTATTCTAAAAAATGATTGATAAAATGGTGTTCAGTAGCAATACTGGGACTCCATACCTTTGTAGCACCTCTCATAAGACATTTTCAGGATATGCTGTCATATGCCTTCTCCAGGTTTACACAGCACCTGTAGACCAGGTTCCCATAACCATTCCATCATTTGTGCAAGAACAAAGAGTTGATCGATAGTTCCACTACCAGGGCAGAATCTATATTGTTCCTTCTGAACTGAAGCCCAAAAATGAAACGCACTCTCCTGTCTGTCCCCTTTTCACAAAATGGGGACCACTGTTCCAGTTTGCTAACTCTGAGATATTGACCCCATCTTCCATAAAAATTGAAAGGATAACTTAATAATAAAATCCTAATAACATACAGCCCCTTCAGCATTTCCAGCTGCATTTCCTCCTCTCACACAGCTTTGTCATCTTGGAATTGTTTAATCACATCAATAATCTCATCTTCCGAAATTAAGCCAGTCTTACTAATGGTTTTAGGCATAGTCACAGTACCTAAAAAGAGAGTATGCCCACTGGGCACAGGTGTTCCTCAAAGTGTTCCTTCCACCTCACAATAATATTATCACTTGAGGTTACAATTTCTGTATCATTTCTGAGATGTCTTGACAGTTTTCCACTCCTAGTCTTCCTAAGTCACCAAATGATTTACCAGCACCTTCCTGGGGCTAAATAAAAATCATTCTCTGTGGCCTCACCATGTTAGACTGCTTCAATACCTAGGCTTGTACACCTTCCTCTTACTCCTAGAGCTGCATGGACAGCCTCTTTCTTTAGTTAACAGCTTTTCTCGTGGATGGTATTCATCAGCAGGTCAATTCATTATCTGTACAACAGCACTATACATTTTTGAGCATAGTTCCCCTTGCTGCTGTTTTAACTACTCAGACTTTGAACAGGGTCCATTCAGATTCTACATTTCAGACATTCACTGCCTCCTTTGGTATATGAAAAAAACCTTCTAAAGATGGGATTTGAATTAATCCTTCACAGAAGCATATGTTAGGCTTTCCCAAGGCATCATCACTACATGCTTAGATTCCTTGAGTCAGTCTAGCCATATAACCAAACTTACCTCCACCTGGCTATTAGCTGACAGATCAGCATCTTGCCTGGCCTTATCATCTAGAACATATGACTTCAGGTCTGATACTATGAGTATAGAGTTACTTACTGATCTTTGGCATAAGATGCTGTGGTGTAAAGGACATTTATGAGCAGCCTTATGATCAGATATGCTGTTTATTATGGGCAGTCTATGACTAGCCTAGGCATCCACTAACAATATGCTATTTAGTTCAGGTCATGCAAGCTCTTTCTCCCAGCTGGACTCCTCCAGGTATCTGCATCGTTTCCCATATGACTACTGAAGCCTCCAAGTAGAGCATTCAGTAGGTTGTACCTTAACCAGCACCACTCCTATGATCTTCAAGAAGGTTAAGTACTCCAAACAAGTCTTGGCTACGTGTACAGAAGCAACAAACACAGATTTCCTTTATGTAACTTACAGACACACTGAGGTAACCTAGTTTACTGGCACACATTTTAACTGCAAATCACCTAGACTAGGGCTAATGAGAATCCACACACCCACTTGGGGTGTCTGTCAATGGGCAACTGCAGAAAAGAAGTCAGACTAATGTCAGTAAAAAGTATGGTTCCAGAACCAGTGCTTGTGTGCATATATAAGATCAGCTATATTTAGCTGGTAATTTTCAACCTTCTGCATAAGCTCTGTTTTCTTCCCTAGCAGTGATGAGATATTCCATTTCTCAAGATCATGTTCCTAGTCTAGTCTACAGTAATCAATTCTGCTCTTGCTTGCCACATGACTGACATCACACCTGACACCCACCCTTAACCTTATGGATGGTAATCCAATACAGCAGTTCCATACACCTTTTTCAGGCTGAGCCTGTAATGCCTGTGGGTATATGGGTCAGCCAATCACCAGGTGCTGCACCCACATTTGGCTCCAGGGATGGGTGCCAGTATTCCTTTTCTAGGTGAGGGTTCTTTTATTCTTTGTAATTCGTGGATATTTTTTCAGACCTACTGATTTAGACCCTTTTGCTAAGGATAACCCCAGCAGAGTACAAAGTTATAAGCAACACAGTTGTAAGAATACTACATGCATGCATGCAATTGTTCCAAAACAATAAGGTCATGATCCCAGGAAGGATTATTATTTTCACTGTAAAGATGCCTACAGGCTTATCATCTTACATAAATAAAGCTGAATAATGTCTTCAAACTTGAATTATGTCACAAAAGCAAGACATTAAAATGCTGTAAACCCTGTTGAATAACATTGCTTTTATTTACAGAAATCAATTTTAAACTCTTCAGTCATGGTCCTGTTCCCAGCATTCAGAAGCAAGCAAAAAACTTAGCTGCATGCAAAGACACACTTGCAAGAAAAGTAAATGAAACAAATTATTTAAATAATGATAATCTCTTCATGACTAGAAACTACATAAACGTTCACTAAACTCTTATCAGCTGCAGCTGCTGCACATATCTATGACTATCTGACATGCAAATCTACACAAAGGTAAAAATGTATTATAATAAAGAATAGTTATATATTTATGTGTCAATATATAATCTTCTTCTTGAGTATTATAGTACCACATACATGACAAGACAAATTGTTTTATCTGTCTTACCTTGACAGTACACTTGAAAATCAGTAGGAGAGAAATGTTTGAATCACATAAAATTGTTCTTGTCTCAGTACTAATCAGAAAAACAGTATCCAGCACAAATGTCACACACAACAGCACTCAGATACACTGCAATCAATTTTATTTTTGGTACACAGTCTCACAGATAAACCAGTTTTAGCAAAAGGCCTTCATCAGTATCTAATCAGCTAAATACAGTGTCTTGTAACCAAATGAATCAGATGAACCACAATCATTGCAATTACAAACTAACATGCCATAAAATAGTAATAAATATTACAAAAACAGTACAATTGCTGTTAAGAATAACCTTCAAGTTAAAAAGTCATAAATAAAACAGTAAGTACTTTCATCCTTTGGGACTTCATCAGAGTGTTAAAAACAGTATAAACAGACACTATTTAAACAATAAAAGCAGTCACAAGACTTCATTAACACCACATGATTAATCATCATTTTAAACTTTCAAATGGAATTTAATCTAATCTGCCAGCAGTACTCTTTCTAAAATAGCTGTTCCAAATACATTTCTTATTGCTTTCTACCAACACAAAATCCAGGACAAAAAATTTGAATCCTAAAAAGTTATTGCACAAAAGAGAATGGCTATCTATCCACACTCATGTATTACATCTTCTCTAACAACCCCCTAAATATCCACTGCCATGCATGGAGTTTACTAGGCAAGTAGGGAATGGAAGTAGATTACAATGCCTTTTTTTACATATCTAACACTCACAAACACAACAGGCTCACCTGGGGAGAATTTAGAGTCACCAATCAGTCTACTGCATGACTTTGGGAAGAGGGAGGATAGTGAAGTACCCAGAGAAAATACGTGCAAACCCTGGAATAACATGTAGATTCCACACAGAAGAAGAACTGAACTAGAGATCCTCCTACTTAGCATTTAGTTATGTGCTTAATGTTCAATGCATAAATTAGTTCATAAATGAACAACCACCAAGTACAATAAATCTCAGGAACCACAAAAAAAGATGACAAGAAACCTTCATACACTTAACACACTTCAGCCTTTACAGAGTATAACTTAATTTTCTTATCAGTCCTTTAAATACAAAAACCTACTCCTTAATTATCCAATTAAATAATTAATACTTAAAAGGACAGCTATATCAAAATTATAAAAAATATTTCCAATTGCATTTATTCCATGTTAAGTCCCCCCAGAGGACAAAGTGTTGAATTTCAAAATAAAAATTAATTCCTTTCTCCAAAGCTTCCTTTTTATATCAGACACATCAAATAATTCCTTATTCATTTGTTCTAAAACAGTAGCTTGTAATCCATATGGATTCCCATTATGATATTTTTGAAAGTGCAAAGCTATCGGGCTTTCCATTCTGTCCTTTGTAATAGCTCTGATATGTTCCTTTACTCTTAAAGCAAAACTTCTTTTACTTTCCCTAATGTAAAATTTGTTACACGGCACATAGATGTAGTATGGAAAGGGCTGGTATTTTGGTTGAAAGAGACTTGATTAAAAGACAAAAGTTGAAGGATGAGATTAAATGTATGTGCTGGGACAGTGTGCAGAACACTGATAATAGTTCCTTGGAGCGTTTTTTGACTAACACTACTGAAAAACTGCTCAATTTTGAAAAGGAACTGATTGATAAGAAGAAATCCAAACTTATTCATGATTTATGCGACTATGAATGCAACCAAGCGTTCTTGTTAACAGCAAACCAACGAAGGAAACATAATCGCGTAAGATTTGAATGTAAACGGGAAGAAAGGAAACAACAGGGAATTCATTTACTTCGGCAGGCAGTTGGGCTTCCTCAATGGACTATGAGAGTAAAGATAATGTGGATTATCCACGTTTACCACTGCAGGAAATTCTGAATATCTCTTAAGACTTTCCGGAGGAAAGGGGAATTGGAAAATGAGAATCGGAAAAGACCACTCAATAATTATGAACATGGACTGGACAATAATAGGGAGGGATTCCAACACTCCCATTCATTTAAAAGAGGTAAATGGTATTAGTATGTATGGACAAATGGTTAATATGAGGGCCAATGAAATAGATTATGTCACTAATTTATCTGGTTATAGTTTTTCTGATGAAGAGCTTGCCATGTTAAATTGAGGTTTAAAGTTTATACCCATGGTGTTGCCCAGAATTCATGACATTAAGTGTGAGATTTTTAAACTTATTAGAAAATTACATTTGAAAGACTACTTTAAAGGGGATGACAAGGAAAATGTGGGGGAATGGAATATGTTGATAGTGATTCAGTTCAGTGGATAGCAATGAAAGTTTATTTTCCTGTTTTTTGGAATGTGAACCCAATGTCTATTTTCATTTTAATACAGAGGGTATAACTTATAGAAGTGAATTTATAACCATATTTAAGAATGATGTGATTCAACAATTTTCTTCACTATTGAATTACAGTGTAGAAAATGAATAAAGTCATTTTTATGCCAATAAAGCTAAGATAGAATACAATTTAAGTAAAAATGAATGGCAATGTCTACAATGTTTTTGTTGTAGAAGGGACCTGCTGTTTAAACCAGCAATTAAAGAGGGTAAATTGATGCTTTTACACTTCACGCAATATCTGAAAATATGCTATGAACATTTGTATAATGGTGACATTTGTGCAAAGGTAGGGATAGAGATTTACAATAAGGATGTGCAATATAAATTTAGTAGTAAAAATTGTACTATGGCGCATTTTTTTTTTGCTTACCCAAGATTCAAAAGGGTCAGAAAGACCCACCAGATCGACCTATTGTGTCAGCATGTGAATATTTTACCCACAATATATCAAGTTTTTTTAAATAAATATTTATTAGAAGAAGTAGTTAACTACCTTCTTATTATATTAGAGATGTGTCTGATTTTATGGATAAAATAAAAAATGTAAAATGGACAGAGGATATGTATTTTATAATTATAGCTGTAGTAAGTTTATATACCAGTATAAAACATGCATTTGGTCTGGAAGTGTTATTTTATTTTGTAGGGGATACTCCAAGGACACGTTTTATTATGGAGTTAGTCTTCTTTTGTCTAAATAGTAATATGTTTGAGTTTAATGGTGAATTATATGGGCAGTTACAAGGTACAGCCATGGGGGCAGCTTTTGCCCCTATAAATGCAAATTTATTTAGGGGACTTTATGAGTATTTGTATATTTCTAATAATGACTTTTTTAGTCAATTTGTTATAAAATATTTTAGGTTTATAGATTATTTCGTTTTTATCTGTAAAGGGGGACAAGGTAGAGTGAGTAATTTTGTACAGGATTTGAACAAAAATAAATTTGGTCTTTATTTTGATGGTCTGCAGCTGGGAACAGAAGGATATTTTTTAGACATTATAATGGAGGGCAACATTAACGGTAGCATAAAAACTAGAATTCATAGAAAATTTGATCAATGTAACTATGTTTTACATGGAAAAAGTTGTCACCCCCCACATACCTTGAAGTCTTTACCTTATGGGGAATTTTTAAGAATAAAGAGGTTATATAGTGATGAGGGGGGCTGTAAATGGGAGCTGGAGAGAGATATGTAAATGTTTTTAAGGAGGGGATATGATAAGAAAACATTATGGGAATGCCAAGAGAAATAGTTTAAACAGCATAATAGGTGTAATGTCTATACAAGGGAGGGAGTAAGGATGGTAGGAATACAGACAGAGGCACAAGAACAAATATTTTTTGTTATGAAATATACTTTATTTTTCCGAAAGATTAGTTAGCTTAGTTAAATATTTTTAGGGTGTTTTGAAAAAATACAAACATTTAGATTTTATTAGTAAGGGTCAACCTCGAATTTCATACATGAAGGGGAAAAGTATTAAGGATTTTCTAGTACATGTTAAGTTTAGTTTACCTACAGTTCAGAGAAATAATGAGGTTGTTTTAAAAGGGACATTTCCATGTGGGAAATGCTTCTGTTGTGGTTTTATAGTAAACAGCTTTCCAAGAATTACTGGGAAAAAGTTTCAAGTTCAAGGTTGATAAGGGTGTACAAGTGAGGGGGTGATATATGCTTTGAAATGTCCAAAGAACAAATTTTACATTGGGGAAAGTAAAATAAGTTTTGCTGTAAGAGTAACGGAACATATCAGAGATATTAAAAAAGGCAGATTGATAGCTTTGCACTTCCAAAAATATCATAATGGGAATCTATGTGGATTGCAAGCTACTATTTTAGAACAAATGAATAAGGAATTATTTGATGTATGTGATATAAAAAGGAAGCTTTGGAGAAAGGAATCAATTTTTATTTTGAAATTCAACAATTTGTCTCCTGGGGGTCTTAACATGGAATGCAATTGGAATTTTTTTTTATAATTTAAACATAGTTGTCCTTTTAAGTATTAATTATTTAATTGGATAATTAAGGATTAGGTTTTTGTATTTAAAGGACTGATGAGGAAATGAAGTTATACTCTGTAAAGGCTGAAAAGCTGAGGAGCTAGAGGAAATAACTTGCTGTTTCATCTCTATTTGTTAAGTGTGTGAAGGTTTTTGGTCATCTTTTTTCATGGTTCCTGAGTTCATATATGATTTGGATTAGCTTCATTGATGTCCTGCCTATATCACAAAGCGTCACATGAATCACAACATGCAACATCAATAACATTAAAACTAGAACAAAGTGACCAGAAATATATTGCTTCTGAAATGTCATTGATAACAAACTTACATTGTTTTACACACACATCTATTCATTCCTTTTCTACCATTATTATAATTATATACGGTCTTCCCAACAAATCTTTTAAACTCTTACTTCTTCTTTCTGCTTTTCCCGGTCAGGGGTCGCCACAGCGGATCACCTGTCCGCTCATGATTGGCAGTGGGTTTTACAGTGTTGAGTTGCCAGCCCAGCGTCCAACCTTCCACAGAAGGCACACACACGCACACACTCATGCCTAGGGCCAATTTAGAGTGTCCAATCCACCTACAGCATGTCTTTGGGATGTGGGAGGAAACCGGAGCACCTGGAGGAAACCCACGCAACCACAGGGAGGACATGCAGACTCCGCATAGAAGGCACCCCAGCCGAGAATTGAACCGGAGAACCTCTTGCTGTGAGGCAGCAATGCTAACCACTGCACCACCGTGGCCATCCAAATCTTTTAAACTCTTACTACTTTGTGTAAATAATTGTGTGTATTTCCTACTATTTTGCCTGTAGAAGGAAAGACTTTCAACATTTTCCAATTATTTTTCAAAATAGTTTGAATCATAGGTTCACCTACTGAATGAATCTACTTCATACCATTCATCTTAGAACCATCATCTCTTTTCTTCTAACCTTCAACTATACACAAACTCAACCAGGGCACTAGGCTGATAAGTTCCATTTCTTTCTTCAAGCACTTCTGTTATCTTTCTCTCTACCATACTGAAAGGATACTTTCTTTTTTAAACACCTTTATTGAGTTACCATTTGTGATATAGGTAACCTTAACATGCATATAAAAGTAATGAAACCATATTAACAACTTAAAATTTACAAATATTATACATCATTTATATTGTTATATATTCTACAATATATGCAACATTACATAAATTATTCATTTAATGCCTTCTCTTAGACCTTATTCCTCCTCCAAAACATTTTCTGCGTGTATTGTTGTCACAATTTCCAGTTTTCTCTTTGTAATTTACTCCTAAACTCTTCTAAAGATTGCAGCTCCCATTCTTTTATCTCTGTTACAATATTCACTACTTCAAGTATAGTTGATTTAGCATATGATTTCCATTTTCTAGTAATTGCTTTTTTGTCAGCCACCAGAATTAATCTTAACAAGGCCTTACTATGTCTAGGCAATTCAGATCCTGTATCCCAGAAAAATAATTTCCTTAGTTACACTCATTTGGTCACCCAGTATTCCCAAAAGAGTACTCTGTAGGAAATGTTTAAAGTCTGCCAACTCATCACACTTCCAAAACATTTGATCCCAGTTACCTCTTTCTTCTCCATCGCACCTCCAACATTTGTCATCTACCTAAGGAAAAATTATTTGGAGTCTGCTTGGGTTATAAAAGTACCGACACAGACATTTCCAAGGAAAAATCCTAAATCTTCTAGTCTTTGTTGCATATTTAGGAGCCATACATATGTCCTCCATTGTTTCTTTGTTTCTTTCCATGTTTAACCTCTCTTCCCAATCTTTTCTGACCTATTCTGACTGATTCCTATAGTTATGATGCAACATTTTATATACCCTACTAATTATCCTTTTTTAACATCAGCTTCTGTTCTAGATTCAATTAAAAACTCAACCAGTGCAGGTCTTTCATTTAGGATTTCCTTTTTAGTTTATTTTTGTTTATACTCTGATATCAATCCCTGATACAGAAGGCAATGTCAAGCCTGCAATCCAAATGTCTTCTTGGTCTCTTCCCATTCCATTACCTTTCCTTCTCTAATTATTTGTTCCCACTACCTTGGTTCTTTTGTTAGCTTGCTCCAGTAAATTCCAGTCCCCTATTGCCTATTCTCTGTACCCCTAATTGCAGTCATCTCTATCAGCAGAATCTCCTTTCTCCACTCCTGTGTTGGCTTAGTTCTTAGTATACTTTCTGCTACATTATGAACATAACATTCTGTATGACTGTTTTTTTATCACCTTCATTGAATTTTTCACTTGTGACACAGACAAATTTACATTTATACAAAAGTAATCAAATGGCATTAATAAATTAATATTAACAAACATTATCCTTCACATATATTACCATATATCATATAACCTAAGCAACATTACATACATTTTTCAATTCCTGCCCCCTTTTTTAAACAAGTAACATCTTTATTAAACTATCGCTTATGATATAAGCAATCATACATTCATATAAATTAAAACAAACTACACAGCAAAGCCTTACCATGTCTAGACTGTATCATAGCTCAGAAAAAGCATCTCCGTCATCACACCAATCCACCCACCCAGCATCTCCGACAATGCATCCCGCAGGGAATCCCTAAAGTCCACCAAACCACTGCACTCCTAGAAAAAATGTTCCCAAGTACCTCTGTCTTCCCCGTCACACCTCCAACATTTGCTGTCTACCTGAGGAAAAATTATTTGGAGTCTCTTGGGGTATAAAATATCTATGTAAACATTTCCAAGCAAAAATCCTAAATCTTCTAGATTTTCTTGCATATTTGGGAAACATACATATATCGTCCCATTCTTTCTCTGTGAATTGCTTATCCAATCTCTCTTCCCATTCCTTTATAACCCCCTCTGATTAATTCTTATAATTATCATGCAATCTTTTATATAATTATTCCTTTTTTAATGGCAGTTTCAGTTATAGATTCTACTAAAAACTCAACCAGTACAGGTCTTTCATTTAGGATTCCCCTATCAGTTTATCTTTGTCTATATACTGATATCAATCCCTGATACAGAAGACAATATCTAGCCTGCAATCCAAATGTCTTCATGGCTTCTCCACATTCTATTACCTTTCCTTCTGTAATTACTTGTTCCCAGTACATTGGTTCCTTTACCAGTTTCCTCCAGTAAATTCTAGTCTCCTCTTGCCTATTCTCTGTACTCCTAATTGCAGTCATCCCTATCAGCAGACTTTCCCTTCTCCATTCCCATGTTGGCTTAGTTCTTAGTATATTTTCTGCTACATTATGAATATAATATTCTGTATGATTGTTGTTATTTTCCTTAAGAATCTGTGTCCAAAATTGCATTCTTTCCTTATTTCTTGAATTACCCCCTGCTTCATCATCATCCCTTTCCACTTTGAAAGGTAGTTTTCTACTTGTGTTATGTATAACAGCCTTAATTGTGTAGCTCTAAATTATCTCTTCAAATCAGGTAATCCTAAGCCTCCTTGCTCTATTAGGAGGAACAATTTATCTCACTTGACTCTTGCCGTCTTCCTATCTCAAATAAAATCCTTCAACTCTTTATTAATTAGTGTCAACAACTTCTCCTCTGATTGATAAAAATATGCCTGACCTTTGTATAAAACCAAAAGGATGAAAAACATTTTACTGCTTATATATTGCTGTCCATATCCATAGCCAAGTGCTTCCAGTTTTACAGTTATTACATTATCTTTTGTTTAGTCTCCTCCTATATGTGTTTAGCTGCCATAACTGAATCCTTTTTAATAATTATTCCTAAATACTTCATTTTATTATGTCCCAATAAATATGGGTATTGCTGGACCAATTCATGTGTAGGTACATGGTTTATAGTTATAGTCTTTTTTTTAATCTTCATTAGTTTTATACCCCCACCACCCAAAAAAAAGGCAGGAAGTGTCTCAGAATATTCTGCAACATGAGATGTCCTTTTCTGGTTCCATCAGGTACAAAACAATATCATCTAAAACCAACTTTTCTTGAACAGTATCCCAATTATAACCTTGAATTTCTGAGTCTCTTATTTTCTTTACAAGTGGTTCTAAATATAACACAAGTAACAAAAGGGAAAGAGGACAATCCTGCTTGGCATCTCTGTTCAGACACAACTTATCGGAGAGGGACCCTCCCACTTTGATTTTTGCCTCTGATCCCTCATATATCATTCTAATTAAACTTATTACTGTTTCAGGAAATGCAAATGCTTCCATTGCCATAGTCATAAAATCCTAGCTCACTCTGTCAAATGCTTTCTCTGCATCAAGACCCACCCATAACAGAGGTATTTTCTTATATTCT
Source organism: Protopterus annectens (assembly GCF_019279795.1). NCBI lineage: Eukaryota > Metazoa > Chordata > Ceratodontiformes > Protopteridae > Protopterus > Protopterus annectens. Next base: position 338,882,996 of record NC_056729.1, read on the forward strand.
GCTTCCATATGGATCATCATTGTTCTATTAGTGCTGTCAAATGTTTGCCTCCCCTCACCAAACCATATTGGTGCATATCTATCAATGTTGGCATTGTCTTTGCCATTCATTTAGCCATTATAGACATAAACTCTGTGAAATGGGTCTGTATGAAGGTGGATCAGGTGGGTCTTTACTGTCTTTAACTATTACAGCTACCACAGCTTTTTTCTATGATGTTGGTACCTCCTATCCTGTTAAAATACTGACAAACAAAACCTTCCAGATTTTTATCACTTTCCTCCCTCCTAATTTTCAGACTTCCACAGGAATAGCATCTATTCCTGGAGACTTTCCTGTAGATTGGTTATATATCACCATTTTTATTTCATCTCCTCCTATCTTAACTGTTAGTTGTTGAGCCTCATCTTCCTCTAACTTGGCATATTTAAGTCTTCCATAAATGTTTCCATTTGTGCTTTTTATTGACTTCCCCACTTCTCTGCTTTACACGAATTTTCAGAAAAGTTCTGAACTGACTCTAATTCCAGTGCAAGATCTCTGGTTATCTACTTTCTATTGCCTAAGTCACTGTGCCAGAAGTTTTTGTGCACTGGAGTTATTATCAAAAACAGTTGCTTAACAGCAATCTTTCTAAATTCAAATCGTATTATCCAAGTACTCTCTTATTTTCTCTTTAGCACTTTGCAATTGTGTCTCATCTTGTTCTGTGAGATTCCTCTTATTTTGTAATACTTTAATCACTAGCTAGTTGTATAAAAATATTTTGTACAGTTTTATTATGATTTGTAATATCTTGTATAATTTTGATCATGTAATTTGTAGCTTTTCTCCCTGGGCCTCCACTGAAAATGGGTTTCTGACCCAATGTGGATTTTCCTGGTCAACAAATGCGAATAAATAAATAATAAATAAATTTAAGACAAGAAAACAAGTATGTGGTGCAGGCAAACGGGCCCACCAAAAACAAAATCCATGGCAGGTATACTAGGTGAGGCCGAAGGAAGGGGAACCAAACTTGTCTAGGCCAGAATGGGGCTATGAGGATCACCTTGCATCTCAACTGAAGAGCTTTTTTTAGAAATTGTGGGATCAGAGGGGATGGGAGGATAAGCGTAAAAAGTCCCATGGGCCAGTCGTAGATCAGAGCGTCCCTGGTGACTCCCCTTCCGGGGGAAGTAGGGCGAAATAGCTGCTGCACTTGGTGTTTGATGGGGAGGTGAAAAGATGGCAGCAGAGCTGGCCCCAGTGGCTGAAGATTGCTGATGCCACCTCGGGGTTGAGGGACCACTCATGAGGCATGAGGATGCATCTGCTCAGCTTCTCCGCAATCATGTTGGAGCTCCCCGGGATATGCGTTGATATTAGAAAGCGGTTTGAGGCCCACTGCCAAATTCTCATGGCTTCTCGACATAGGGGATAGGACTTGGTTCCTCCTTGCTTGTTGATATACCAGACCACTGACATATTGTCTGACTGAATTGCAAGTGTCCCGGAAGGGAGAGCCAAATGGAAAGCCTGCAATGCTAACAGCACAACTCTTAGTTCCAAAACATTGATATGCAGGTGGGCCTCTGAGATGGACCGTGTGCCTTGGACAGTCTTTCCCTGGAAATGCCCCCCCCCCACCCGATCAGGGAAGCATCCATGGTCACAATGGCTGTGGGCTGAGGAGATTGAAATGGATGACTCCAAAGTTCTACATCTGGCCTCATCCACCAAAGCAGGTCCTGTTTGCAGGAGTTGGTTATTCGAATATGGTAACTGAGGGGGTAATAGTTTGGGAACCATTGGCACAGAAGGAGCCACTGCAGAATCCACACGTGTAGCTTTGCTAGAGGCACTATAGGGATTGACGCTGCCATAGAACCTAGGGCCTGAAGAATTTCCCTTGCTGAAACTGTTGTTTGTGAGAGTATCACCCAGATTTGAAGCCTCAATCGATGTAGTCTGTGGACCGGGAGTGATACCAGACAGGACTGAGTACTGAACACTGCTCCAATGAACTCTATTTGTTGTGTGGGGACAAGGATTGAGTTCTCCCAATGTATCGTCATTCTCAACAATTTTGCCAGAGAGAGAGACAGAGAGAGACTGAGAGAGAGTATAATGTAGTACTGTTACCAGAAGATGCTCGGTGGGGGTGGTAAGGGGCCAGTCGTCCAGATATGGAAACACCCAGAATCCTTTTAGTCTCAAGTCAGCTGTGCATTTTGTGAACACTCTGGGGGCTGTAGAGAGACTGAACGGCAGGGCACAGAATTGATAATGACTGGCTCCTAGCCGGAAGTGAAGCAGACTCCTGGAGCATTTGTCCATCTTGATGTGGTAATACACATCCCAGAGATCTACAGAGCACATCCAATTGCCTTCTCTTAAAAAGGGAAGAATGGACTGAACCATGACCATCTGGAATTTGGTTTGGGTGACAGACTTGTTTAAGCTGCTGAGACCCAAAATGGGGCTTCAGTCCCCTGTCATTTTTGGCACCAAAAAGAATCTAGAGTAAAATCCAGATCCATGCTGGTCTGGTGGGACTGGTTGGATGACTTTTTTTTGAGACAGCTTTATAATCTCTGAAGCTGCTTCTTCCCTATGACTGGGTGGAATATCGGGAAGTTTTCTTTTGAAATTTATCTAACAAGAAAGGAGAATGGTGTAACCTGTGGTGATAATGCTCTGCACCCAATGATCGGTGGTGATGGATTGCCAGGCAGCTTGGTGTAGAGTGAAATGACCCCTGACTGCATCCAGAGGTAAGCAATCGGGCTGCTCCTCAGGAGTGCTGATAAGGCTGTCCAGATTAGGAATCCCCGGAGCCCTGATTACGAGGACTGCCTCTGCCTCTAGAGAAGCATCTTCTGGAACTTTTACCCCCTCTGCCTCTGGGAGTATTATCACCATGTGTAGCATGGAAGGGACCCTGAGATTTCTTATGCCACATCTTTCCACTCCTCTGATTCCTGGAGAAGGTATGTTGAGGGTTGGAAAACTGTAGGCCTATGGCAGACATGGTCTTTCCATCTTGCTCACACCTGGCTAGCATGTCCTTCACTTTGGAGCGAAAAAAGGACGAAACTTCAGTAGGAGCATTCAGAAAGGAAGACTTGAAGGGGTCTGTGAAGTCACAAATGTGTATCCAGGCATGATGCCTCAAAACAATGCCCGAACCTCATGTGACAGCAACCTCATGGACGAGTTGGACTTTATCCCTGACCTTGTCAGACAACTGTCCTGTGAGCGTCCCAGAGAGTTCGGAGATCAAGTCCCTCTGGAGCCTTGTAAAATGTACCAAATAATTCGGGGACCATATGGCAAAGTTCCCTGATGCAAAAGCACGCTTCCCAAGTCTGTCCACCGCCCGGGACTCCCTGCTGGGTGGGTGGACAGCGAGACTTTCTTAAGCCAAATCCTTTTTTGTGGCCACCACCACCACCATAGCATCAACTGGTAACCCTTTGGACCAATATGGGTTCTCCTTGGGAAGGGAAAGAGTTTTGTCTAGTCTCTGAGAGATCACCTCAGTGGAATCAGGGTTCTTCCAAGCGCGCTGCATGGTGAGGTGGTCAAGCTTGTCAGCAGGCAGGGTCACTCAAGAGGTAGAAGGACGGGTGTGAAAAGCCTGCAGGAACACGGACTCCACAGACGAAGGGTTGGAGGGCTTCCAGTCACCTTAATGCTTTAACATTTCCAGGATGTCTCCGAAGGAGATATCATCAGGAGGCGACCATGGGGACCCTTCACTATCATCGTAATCCGTGTCTCCCATTAAGGACTCTTCGAGTGAGTCCATGTGCTTCTTCTTGCACGTCTTTTTCGAGGGGCTCCTCAGTGGGGGTCTCTGAGGAGGACTCACAAGAGCAGGTACCCTGAACAGGGGTGCCCTGCGGCTTCTCTGCCTGGTGTCCTGTGAGGTGGTCTGTGACAGCTGTAGCTCAGGGGGTGAAAACTGGGGTTTCGACATTAAAGGAGTGCTGCCAGAAGCAAGAGCCCTCTCCATCGCGTGGAAGGCAGGCCTGCCTAAAGAGGGATGGGAACCCGGAACTGAGATAGACAACCTTGGAACAGGGGTCACACCCTGCTCTGACGAACCCGCCCCCACAGATGGAGCCTCAAGCAGGATCACTGCGGATGTGGGCTATCAGCACTGAGGATGGAACGAGGAGAGAGGTGGCTCTGTACTCTGGGCTGATGTGCCCGCCCCCCAATCCCCAGATTGAGGAAGGACCAGTTCAGCGAGAACCGAAGACCAAAGGGACAAACTTGGAGCTGGCATGAGATGCTGTAGACACCAAAGTGATGGGTTCCAATAAAGATGTCGGAGTAGAAGGCTTCGGAACTGAGATGGTTGAAGGAGGAGTGTAAGATGGAGTCTGTGGATAAGGCAACCCAAGTCCTGCAGGTGGATGAGTCTTAGAAAGTGAGGGAATCCCCCTGGCTAACAACAGCTGGTCTACAAGATGCACCATGTCATGTTCAGAAAGGCTCCTGGTGGATCTAGTGATATTCTGGATGGGTAGTCAAGCCGTTCGAAGGGGCTATAAGCTTGGATCTACGGAGGGGGAGTATTGGCTCCATGGTGCAAGATCTGCCGGCACTGAAATCTCTAGTTGTGAGACCAGAAATAAAGGGGTCAAATCCAGTGAGGTTGGATACAATGCTCGGTGCCGAAGTGGCACTCGCAGCTGAAATGGTCGGTTCCAAAATAGAAACTAATGCCATAGTCGAAGGTGTGCCCTGAGCCGAAGTGGCCACAGGTGCCAAAGATGAAATAGGCGCAGTAAGGTCTATGATTGGTGCTGGAAGCAGGACCTGTGCCGAAATGGGTGCCAGTACTGATGGTTTTGAGATGGTCGGAGTCAAAGAAGATGGAGCCAAGGGGGCTGATTTGTGCTCCGAAGATAACTTTGGGACCTTTAATTTTCCAGGCTTGCTCTGATCACCCAATGGTGAAGAAGGAACAGAGTCTGATCTCTTTTTGTCCTTAGAAGGAGGGGATGAGACCTCCATCGCAGAAATGGCCTCTGAGAAGGGAGATTTGAGTAACCCTTTCAGAATGAGTTTATTTTTGCACTCATTAAGAGTGCATTGACTGAAACTCTGACAAATGTTACATGGACGTTGCACCAAAAAGTGGGACACTCCCAAACAGTATACACAGTCATCATGAAAATCACTGTTAGGTAACCTGTCTTTACATGAAGTACAATGCTTAAAACCTGAAGTACCCTTCTTATCCAACATCTTGTTAGAGAAAAAACACCACAGGCCAACTGTATAATCCAACTATAATTTATTATTTATTTTATTTTACATTTGTTGACCGGGCTAATCCAACTGGATACATGTCCATTTTCAGTGGAGGCCCGAGGAGAAAAGCTCCAGTAAAAAAACATATTAAAAACATATTAAAAACATCCTCGGGGAAAAAAAAGCACAGAGATATATCATACAACTATTAGAAAATAACATTAATATAGAATGATGCATCATCAGATTAACAAAAATTTACAATTTACATATTTTGATTTGTAAAAATTTACAAATACCAAAACATAATTTACAAGAAAGTACCATTAAAAAGTGAGTTAAAGAATCAAACATGGAAAGTAGTACTCAGGAATGATAATGTTAGAAATTAAGAGAAAAGATTAGTTTATAGAGAGTTACATAAAGAGGTTTATAGTTCAGAATATTCTGTTTTAAATGAAATAGGAAAATTAGTGAATAATAGTTAGTCAGGGTTGGTACAAGAGCATAACCAGTGGTTAGAGAGGAAATGTTTTAGGTTAGTTTTAAATAGTGGGAGAGAGGTTAGGGTTGTAAGGTCTTGTGGTAATTGATTCCATATTTTACCAACTGAGTTAGAAAATATGGAGTCGCCTGCTGAGTTATATGATAAGGAAGGGAGTGGAACCTCCACTAACTACCTTGATGATAGCAAGCTCAGATGCTCATAAGCCTAGTACTTATTATACAGCAGGAACTTCTCATTGTTACATTTGTTAATGCCTGTTATGTACTTCACAGATAAAGATTCTAGTTGTCTACTGATGTACGATGTTCTTCATCTGTAAATATGTTGTAAGTAATTTCTATGTTAAATTGTTAATCACTGTGTAATCCAATGTAACTACTGTCTGTTTATTTTACTGTGGAGCTTTTCTCCCCGGGCCTCCACTGAAAATGGACCCACGTCCAGTCGGACACTCCCGGTCAACAAATTTAAATAAATAAATAAATAAATAAGTGTAAATCAACATTTTGTTAGCGGAACGTAGATTCCTTAGGTTGTTATATGACCTTATGAAGGTAGAAAGAATTGGGGTGTTGTTGGGTTGGTATAGGGCTTTGTGGGCAATTATACGTTGGTTGAATTGTAATTGGTGAGGTAATTCAAGCCAGCCTAGTTGTTTTAGGTTCTGGCAGTGATGAGTCCTGTAAGGAGAGTTTGTAGCAAATCTGGCAATATTGTTGTATGATCTAGCTAGTTTGTTAAGGTTATTTTTAGAAAGATTGGTATATATGGGAGAAGCATATAATAGGGTAGAGATTAGGTGAGTTCTAGCTATTGTGGTCCTGGCTTCAGGTGTTAGGAAAGGTTTAATTCTATAGAGGGATCCAAGTTTTCTGTTAATATTCTTTATTGTGGTGTTTATGTGACTGTCAAACTTTAGTTGATTGTCAATTGTAACACCTAGGAGTTTGGTGGTGGGGTCTGGAGAAATAACGGTACCATTACTGGATGTGAGTGTGAAATTAAGAGGGGGAGACAAGTAAGAGGGTGTAAAGAGAAAAAGTTTGTTTTTTTTTAGGGTTAAGGAGAAGACAATGGTTAGAGAACCATTTTTCTATAGTGGTGAAAGCTTTTTGTGTGAGAGAATGAAGTTCAGTTTGGGATGTGCCAGAACAGATTATGGTAGAGTCATCTGCATATTGAATGCAGGTAGAAAGTGGAATAGAAAGATGAAGGTCATTTATGAAAATGGAAAACAATAGTGGTCCTAAAATGGAGCCCTGAGGGACACCTAGGGAGGTGGGAAGGAGGTCTGAAAGATGGTTTTGCCAGAGAACCGCTTGTTTTCAGTTTTCCAGGTAAGATGTAAACCAGTTCATAGCAGGATTGTCGAGAGAGAGGAACTTCAGAAGGTGGAGGAGAAGCTGATGATTGACCATGTCAAAGGCTTTGGATAGGTCTACAAAGAATGCTGAGGAAGGAATATTTTTATTGCGATTTTTGTTGATACTGTTAGTAAAGGATAACAAGGCTGTGGTGGTACTATGGAATGGCCGAAAACCATGTTGACAGTAAGCTAGAAGATTATGGAGGAGTAGGTGGTTTAGTAATTGTTTGTGGATGCATTTCTCCATTATTTTAGTGAGTGGAGAGAGTAGAGCTATGGGGCGATAGTTGGAGAAATCAGTGGAGTCTCCACCTTTGTGAAGAGGAATAATGTGTGAGATTTTCCAGATAGATGGGATAGTGCCTTCTTTTATGGTTCTATTAATCAATATGGAGATGGGATAGGCAATAGCTTTGGCTCCTATTTGAAGGTATTCTGCTGGTAATTTATCAGCTGAGGGGTAGTCGGTTTTAATTTTTGAAGTAAGGAGGAGATATAGGAGGTGGGTATAGGTTCGAGATGGAAGGGGGGGGGAATGGAGCTAGGAGTGGGCAATTTGGAAGTATCAGGTTTTGTTGATTTGCTAGATTTAGTATAGCAGTAGTAAAGAAATTATTAAAGGCATTTGCTGTTTGGGTTGGACAGTCACGGTTGGAGCCTAGTGGATTAGGTGTGGCTACTTTGCCTGGTGATAGTAGTGTGTTAATAGTAGTCCAGAACTTTTGTGGTTGTTGAAGGGATGATTGTTGTAGTTGAATATAAAAGTTCTTTTTATCTTGCAGGATAGCTTTTTTTGTTATGTTTCTTTGTTGTCTAAAAGTTTGGTGATCAGTATTATTCCTTGTGGTACGCCATTTTGCCCAAGATTTGTTTCTATTAAGGATTAGTTTCTTAGTATGATTTGAGAGCCATTTGGCTGGTTTAGTTTTCATTCTTATGGAGCGCATTGGGGCATGATGGTCTAATATAGCCAGGAAAGTGGTATTGAAGTAATTAACTGCTTCATTTATAGGGAGAGACTTAAGAGGTGACCAGTTGCATTGCGTAAGTTCAGTTTGAAACAGTTCGTGGTCAAAATGTTTTTTGGTACGGACTGTTCTGACTGAAACAGGGATAGCTAAACTTGTTTTATGTCTGATAATATATATTAGAGAGTGGTCACTAAGGTCGTCTGGGAGGGTTCCTGTTGTATACTTTTGTTGTGGGCTATTTGTTAGTATCCAGTCCAGGATACTTTCTTTATTATTAAGTTTATTTGTTCTAGTTGGAGAGTTTATAGCTTGTGAGAAGCCAAACAGGTTGATCAGGGTGGCTGGGTTAGTGTGGCTACATAAATTCCAGTCTATATTAAAGTCTCCTAGGAGTATTGTTTCCTGAGGGAGATTTTTAGAAAGCCAGTTTAGTAAGCCTTCTAGTATTACAATATTTTTACCTGGGGGAAGGTAGGTGCAGATGATGTTAACTGATTTATGAGAGTTAAGCTGCAGTTTAGACATAATTATTTCTACATTATTATCTGAGGGTAGGTTATGATTTATTTTGGTAATTTGTAGTCCTGCTTTAAAGAGAATTGCTACCCCTCCACCTTTTTTATTAGTGCGGTCTTGTCTAAAGATTTATATAGGGGAAAATTTTGTTATCTTTTATTGTGGGTTTTAGCCAAGTTTCTGTTAAGCAGAGGATGTCAAACTGCTGAACATCTAGAAGGGCATGAATTTGTGGTATTTTGTTGCAAATACTACGTATGTTTAGATGGGCTATTGAGAGTGATTTGGAAAGTTTGGTAGCTGGTAAAGGGATTGTTTGGTTTTGGTTGCAGTTAGTGGGGGGTGGGGAAGGGTTTGGACCAGGGTTGGGGTGAATGTCTCCATCTATTAAGGAGTGGAGTAGTATAAAGTTGTAGTATTGCAGAGGTTTACAGTGGTAGTCAAGTAATTTTCTATTGCTTAGAATTGAGTATTTAATATGAATTACATGATGATATTTAGCTTGATAGTAACTTGGCTTGTAGAGGGCATTGAGAAAGTTTGTAGATAAAGATGGATAAAGTGTTATTGTTTGTTTGGCAGGGATGGTAAGAGTAGAGAGGAGGGGATATTCGTAGGAGGTTAGGAGGTAAGTAGTGGTAAGAGAAGTTAGGAGTAAGAGTACTAGTAAAGATTGGTGTTGGTCAGGCATGGCAGAGGAGTGTATAGTAGGTATTAAAGGTGAAGGACTGAGAGCAGGGGTTGACTTATGGAAGGTTAGGCCGGTGTTAGTGGGTGGAGATATATTCCTGGGGGAGTGGTGATAGAAATGTAGGGTGTGGCTAGTAGTATTAGTATGATTGGTTGATGGAAAAGGGGGTGTGTTTATGAGGGTATAAGTTAAGAGACACTGGGGCAGGTGGGAATTGGGGGCAGGGTAGGGGAGCGGAGTGAGCCCAAAGGGCAAACGGAGCGGGAAGACACAAGCGAGTGGATTACTAAGGAAGACAATCTATAGAGTGGAGGAAAACAGCAGGTAGGTCAGAGAGTGAGAGAAGTATAATGGTATATTATGCTAATCTGAGGAGATATACTACGTTGGGGTACAGGAGTGTGGTAGGAGTATTGTATAGCAAGGTCAGGGAGGGAAGGTTGAAAATGAATAGGTCAGTGAAAGAGACTCCGTTTAAAAGACAAAGTAAGTAAGGGCTGAGGGAGGTTAGAAAACAGTGTATGAGGTGTAATTAGGATAGTGGGAAGGCGCCACCTTGTGGCCAGTTGTTTAACTGCAAAGACTGGTTCCTAAGCAAGGGGCTGATAGCAGGAGGGAGAGAGAAAAGATACTATAAGTATAGCAATAGGAATGGTTGAGCAAGATATAAAGTAAGATTCAGCACTAGTAAGGAAGTGGAGATTGGGGGTTATTGGCTGCTGGCTATCCTGGGTAGGAAGCTTACCTAACGTAGGAGAGTCTTTTAATTTAGAACAAACATACAGAAACAGGACATACTTTCACTGTCTTATTGAGTTGGTTTCTCAGGGAGCTGAAGGGAGAGATCTTAGTTGGTGAACTTTCTGGTCTTCCAGGAGGGTAGTAGGCGGGTAGTTAGGTTCTTAAATGTACCAATTAACCAAGCTAGTGAAGGGTAGCAGGAGAGAGAAGATAGTAAGGCTAACAGTGATAATGTTAAAAAAACAAATTCAAATATATCACATACACTTAAAAGTATTTGCTAAAAGCATCTACAATGTATTCATGTTAAAATATATTCATGTTAAAATACTTCTAGTCAATAAAACGAAATACACAGATAAATTCAATGAGGTCTAACAACAGTTCTTATGACATGCTGAAAGCCTGAATATAAGAGCAGTGGGAATAGTTTTGCATACTTTAGTTATTAAATGAGGCTATCAGCAAGCCCTACACAAAAAGCGGATGTTAAATCCTAAAGTACTGACTTGAACTATTATATAATAGGGTAAATATAAGAGATATGTGGTTTTGAAAATCAGGTAGTCGTTTGTATATGGCTAATCGGTTCAAGACTGACCTGTGTTCTATGTTAAAGTGAGATTAGCATAGGCCTCGTTTATTCAGTGTGGGTAAAATCAGAACCAACAACTACGAGCTATTGTGGGAGTGCAGTACTATATTAGCCTCTAAGATAAAACAACTACTTCCCCAATTGTCGTTTGACTCTTGGTAATGTCTACAGCGAGAGACAGAAACATGTGCAAATCAACAAAGTTACAGTAAGTGATCTCTGCGGTAGCCTAAATTATCAGAAATTAGTAGCGCAAGTTCAGCATTGCCAAGGTATTAACCTTTAGAGAAAGTACAGTAAATCGAACGATTACATACCACTTTTGTTAACTTTTAACCCAAAAAAGAAGGTATGGCAAAAGAAAGCAAACCTAATTGATTGCCATATACATAATCAAAGTCAACTCCATCCGAAAAAGTCACAAATATAACAATACACTGGTATGATAGAGAAACAAAAGGAAACACCTGAACAAAAGACAGCTAATAGGTTAAACAATACCAACTGTGGTATTGAAGGAATATCACAAGGGTAGGGAGGAAGGCCGTACCAACAATGGTACTTGAAAGTGAACCAACGATAATTATGGGTAGAGAGGAAAAAACAAGGTCAGACAGAAGAAAAGACACTAGAAGAGCTAATCGCTTAATAAAATATGAAGATATCCAAAATTTTTTATACAAATATCAAAAAGGTTTCACTTAGCTGAGAGCTCGGCTGAAACACGGCTTTATGGCTATGCGACAAACGAGATCTGAGGTAACAGGGAGAAGGTTATTCTGGGTAGAGACTTAGCTCAAGAGTTTTTTGGTTGGTGCGAGCTTGGTAAAAAGGTCGACTTAGTTCCGAGGGCTCGGAACCAAACCCATCAGTGATGAATGGAAAGAAGATTAACAACATCAGATTAAAGATCTTGACTGCTTCCTCATGGCCATATTTGGAGCCAACACACTGTGTGCCCTTTCAATTAACAGTTGCTGCTGTGGAATACCAGTTCAGTTATTTATTTGTGACAATAAAATTAATGCAGTCTGTCCATTATACTTTCTCTGGTATAGCAGAAAATCTCAGATCTTCCCTATGTGTTCTGTCCTCTAATTCTACCATTTTTTGAAACATCTCATCTTGATCAGCCTCATACTCATTTCATCTTCTGATTTTTGCAGTTTTATCAGCTGACCTGGATATCTGTTTAAAGCATCTTCCATTTTCCAGCCTTTTGTTATCTGAGATGATGTACTCCTTCTGTGTATTGTTTATTTTAATCAGCTCTAAGCACATCTGTTATATTTTTTCCTCTAGATTACTGGAAGCCACGTACTGCATGTACTGGATCAAAGCTGGAATTTGAACTGTTTTTTTGTTGAACAGATGCAGGATTCTTCCCAGCTAGGTGATCTCTTCACCTTTTCTAGTTGATTTTCTTTTGGGTTCTCTTAGCTTCTTCTTTTCAAGCATCCAGTAACTGAATTTACTCAAGTTGACAATGTCTCTGGCTGCAGTTTCTCAGTTTGTTTTCATACTGGGAGAGCTGAAGTTAAGCTGTTGATCAGGGTGTAGCCATCTTGGAAGTCTGGAAGGATACTTTCTTGTAATAAACTTACATTGCAGCTATGATACAGAATTGGAATTGCCTAGACATGGTAAGGTCTTGCTGTGTCTAATTATGGTGGCTGCCAAAAAAGCAATTACTAGAAAATGGAAATCAAAATATTCTTCTTCTTTCGGCTTTTCCCGGTTAGGGGTCGCCACAGTGGATCACCTGTCTGCTCATGATTGGTAGTAGAGTTTTACAGTGTCAGGTTGCCAGCCTGGCACCCAACCTTCCACGGAAGGCACACACACGCACTCACGCCTAGGTCCAATTTAGAATTCCCAATCCTACAGCATGTCTTTGGGATGTGGGAGGAAACCAGAGCACCTGAAGGAAACCCGCGTGACCACAGGGAGGACATGCAGAGTCCACAAAATGGAAATCAGAATCCAAACCAACTATATTAGAAGTAGTGGATATAGTAACAGAGATAAAACAACTGGAATTGAGATCTTTAGAATAAGGTAGGAGCAAACTACATAGGAAAAATGGGAATTGTGGAAACATACAGGGGAAGAATGAGGTGTAAAAGAAGGCAGGACTTAAAAGAGCTATGTAATGTTTGACTGTAAATGATTGTGTAGATTATAAGTGATGTATAATGTTTACAACTGGGAGTGTGTCAGCATGGTTTGTGATGTAAAGTGCTTGCAACTTGGACTGTGTCTGTTTGAATAATTTATATAATGTTGCTTAGGTTATATGATATATAGCAATATATGTGAAGTATAATGTTTGTCAATGTTAATTTAGTACAGTTTGATTACTTTTGTATAAATGTAAATTTACCTATGTCACAAAAAAAAAGATGGGCAAGAAAATGAAACAGCCCTACCTATCAGATGGAGACCATGCTCCAGTGACTTGTTCACTGTTATCTTTGCCCAGTAGTGGCTCCATCTTCTGAGTCAGGACCCAGCAGTGACAGTACTCAGGGTGACGAGTAAGCCCTACCTATCTCAGGAAATCCTGATCCTGCTGAAGTGGCCATTTCATAAAATGTAGTCATTGACAGGTTCAGTTGTTTCTTTAGTATTTGTGCAAAAGTATTTGTATTGTGAAAATGGTGAGATTACATGACTATGGAGCAAAGTGATTTTCATACTACAGATTTTCCTCATTGCTCGTGGCTGTGTAACTTTGGAGTTATTACATGGAACAAGCAGAAGTTGTTATAGGCACAATCCCCACATGTGAAGTGTGGGGGTTGCCTCCCTGTAAAACGCTGTCATAATTTTTTAAATTATTTTTAATGTTTTAAATATTGATTGATGTGTTGGCTTTCTGATATGGTAGGAATTTCTATGGGTGTTTTTGAGGGAGGGTTTTCAAAGGCTTGGCCATTGTTACACTGTCCTACATCCCAATAAAGAATAAGACAAAGTGCAAGCCTTATAAAGGTATATTGCCCTGGCACAAGGAGAAAAGTTTTCTCAATGTGTTCAGTAAACAAAGTCTTCAAACTACATATGGTTATTGCAGGCAGTATTCTCACTGCATGGATTCTTCCCCCTCAGCTATGAGATTTAGGCATTTTGGTCTGCTGCTATGGACTCCATTCTTGGACCACTACTCTGTTTCTTGAGGACCTTTTTTTATTAGCAGCTGAATTAGTTGTTGAGTACTGAGGTGCTAAACATAAGTATTTTATATTATGATACAAGCTTTGAAATGAAGCCTAGGCATTTGGTCAGAGATGGTTTATTAACTCCTCCAGAAAACAAACAAAAAATGCTTTGTTACTGTGTTTTCACTAAGGCACTTTAGGCAGGTTTTATAGCCTGAACTTGCATTCATTACTCCATGTTTGTTGTACTACAATTTCACTGTTGCACTGGTTAATCAGATTCCTGTAGCCCTGCTGTTTCCATGCATTTCTAAAGGGTCTTTTTTCCAATACTTGCATTGCAAACATTAATGGAACTTATTTTTCAGATAACTTTTTTCTTTTTTGTAGCTTGAATGCTTCATTTTGCACTCTGTTGCTGAAAGTGACTTTTAGTTTTAGGTAAATGTTTAAACACCTGTGTTTTCTCTCTTTTTAATTTCTCCAAATCTTTTGGGTTTCTAATACCATGAAGAGAATGGACCCCATTCCTAAGTCAATGCACAATTAAAGTCCATGAAATTAGTATTGTTTCAGTCTTCGATGTCAGCCCGAAGTGCTCTTCGCAGCACCCGCAATGTGCCCAGTAATGACTCCTGCAATTCGTACAAAGTTACATGTATTGGTAACATATCTAAATATGATTGTAGATTATTTTTTATAAGACTGTTGCCCCTACTACTACTACTAGAACTGTCTGGGTATCTTTCTTCCATATTGCTCTCATTTCTGCATGCAAATCCTAATATTTTATGACTTTTATGACTTTGTGTCTCTCTCTGTACGCAAGACATTGTAGTCACTGGGTGTAGCGATTTCAGTGATCAATGCTACTTTTGTCTTCTTTTCATGGACCACTATATCTGGTTTTCTTGCATCTATCTTTTGAACTGTTGTCAATGGGTGATCCCACGTGATGTAGACGTCATCATTTTCTATGATGCTTTGTGGCTCATGTTTCCAGTGTTTTTTAGATACTTCAATATTATAATGTTTGCACAATCCCAATGAGTGCTTAATTGTAACATGAAACTTAAAATCAGGTGCTCACAATAGCTTTAGTAATAAGTGTTTTGAGTACAACTGGACTTGCAGCTTTTGTGAATGTTATTGCTTTAGAAGAAATGTGAGAGCAATATAAAACCCCAAGTATATGATATATTATCACGAAAAGATTCTCTCGCCAAAGTAGCTGTAATTTCAGTTTCTTACAGGAGGCTTGTTTTATAACTTGGAATAAAAATCCTACATCTCAAATTACTGAAAACCTTTAATAAGTAATACAAAATTGAAGTCAACAGAAGTACTAGCAAACACAGTGAGAACTGTTTAATAGCTTAGAAACTTTTTGATATATAGTACAGATAGGAAAAAGTAGAGGTTTCAAAAGTAGCTAGATCGAGATGTTTACTTACAGTGAACACATTAATTTCATGCTTTTCTTATGTAATATATGTAATCTACATGGTCTGCAAAATTTAAACCTATTACTGTAACCTGTAATTTGCCATACTCTAGTGTACATTATCCTGGGGATTCAGAAATGTCATGTCCACAATCACAACTAAGACAACACTGTTTCACTATATATGTATGAAGAGCTCAGAGGTTCATTAATAATGCATGCAGTCAGGCCAATGTATGTGATGATGAGCTGTTTGTCATGGCTGAAACAGGGATCCATGGGAAGATCATTTTAGACCAAATCATAGAGAAAAATACACACAGTAATTGTAAATATTTATTGTGCGCAAGCATCCAGGTTAGTCACTGCAAAACCACACACACATAGGGTAATGCTAAGGTGCTGATCTATTGTAACTCAAGGCAAAAGATATGTAGAGAACTGTCTTTTGGAAGGAATTAAGGTAAGCTATCCCAGTGGTGGAAGATAGAAGTAGTATTAGGGCAACAGAAACAAACAGAAACAGATAGAAGAATGCAAAGGGAAGTTGATAACCAAATCAGGGATGCAGACCACACTGGAGAAGGGGGTATGAGATATATATACAGATATCAATCTGAAGTACTTGAACTTAGAAAATGTGAAACTCAGACAGGATAGGTAGGATACAGGAAAAGTAACAGGGTATACCAACCTATACCATCATCAGGATTTTGTAAGTGTCCTGTACTATAATGTATATCATCATAATCATTATCATTATCAGCCCCCTTTTTTCCCATTTTTCTACATGGGGTCGGGGTATTGTGTTAACTGTTGCCAACTCTCCCGATTCAGTGCCACACTCCTGTCTTTTTCAATACTCATGCCTGACTGTCACAGATCTTGTTTCACACAATCCTTCCACCTCTTTGCTGGACGTCCTCGCTTCCTCTTACCTTCTTCCTGTCTGTCCAAAATCTTCCTCACCAGATTGTCTTGTGCTTTTCTACACGTGTGCCCAAACCAACTCAATCTGTTCTCTTTGATCTTTTCTGCAATTTGGAGCTACTTTGACTTTTGCTCTTATGTCCTCATTTCTTCATCTGTCCCACAGTGTGCATCCTATCACCTTTCTCAGGCACTTCATTTCCATCACCTCTAGCTTCTTCAACTGTTCTGCCTTTACTGCCCGGGTTTCTGTACCATATAGTAGTACTGGTCACACCACTGTCTTGTACACCTTACTTTTCAGCTTCTTTGGCATTCTTCTGTCATAGACTACACCTGATACTCTATGCCAGTTGGCTGCAGCCCCTCTGATTCTAGCTTTGACCTCTTTATTCAGACTGAAAGGCCTTAACAGTGGGATAGGTGCAGGTTGCTGTGCTGCTGCATATAACCGTGAAATAAATGCAGGGAATAAAATAAAAATGAACAAAATAAATGTATGTAAGAAAAAGAGTAGTGACAAAGAGGATGGGGGAAGGAAAATACAATGAAAATTGAGTTTCTAACTAAGTTGTTAAAAATACAGTTAAATAGAATACACTTTTCAAAGCAGTAAATAATCATGAATTTCTGAAGCATGTGAGTGTGTGTGTGTGTACAAGGGGACCTAACCCAAAAGCCATCCTCACATGCAGTCTGCCAGACATCAGATTAAAGGAAGGAGCTATTTAATCAAACCAACAGATGCTTATGGTCAGAGATGCACTTTGATGTCTGAAAATACTGTACATAAACAAAATAAATATGCTGCTGAAACATACATATTTCAATCACAGGTGATGATCAAAGGAAAGGTAATTCTGTTTTATATTAGGAATTATACAACAACCCCCATTAATATTCCATAACGTGCACGCTGATTGGTCAGCGTGCACGTTGTAAATCAGACTTATACTAATGGAAAAAGGTCCGGTCACCCGGACTTTTTCCATTAGTATAAGTCTTTTTTTTTTTCTTTTGGACAGCAACGGAGAACAGAAGAGCTCCGTTGCTGTTATCTCGCTAGCGAGATATCTTAAAAAAAAAGCAATGGAGATCTTCCTTTCTCAGCTGCTTTTTTAAAGCTGTCTCGCTATGTTAAACTCATTTAACATAGTGAAACAGCTTTAAAAAAAGCAACGGAGAAAGGAAAATCTCCATTGCTTTTTTTAAAGCTATCTCGCTATGTTAAACTCTTTTAACATAGCGAGACAAGTTTTTAAAAGCAACAGAGATCTTCCTTTCTCCGTTGCTTCCACACACACAGTTCTGATGTACTGCGCAACCATATGCATGCACAGTACATCAGAACTGCCGCAGAATACTGGACAGCTGCGGAAGGGCAGCAAGTAGGCATTATACAATGCCATTATTTAAGAAAAGTAAGTATTTTTTTCTTAAATAATGTCATTGTATAATAGCAATAACCCAATTCTGGGTGTGGGTAATGCTGGATTTACCCATGGTTGTCTTTGTTTGGTCACTCGGGCTTCGTCCTCGTGACCAAACCACACCAACCGTGGGTAAATCCAGCATTACCCACACCCAGTCATGGGTTATTGCTTAAATGTCTAACAAACTACTAATTATGATCTTATTTATTTACATTTCTTTCCTGGTTTCAGTGGTGGTCCAGAAAGAAAAGCTCCATACATCAATATGAAAATGTATTTATTTATTTATTTAATTTTGTTGACCTGGATAGAGCACTGATCAAATCTAACCATTTGCAGGCTCATTTCAGGTTATATTTATAGTAACAACAATTGCATAAAATTAAAGGATAACTAAATTAAACAGTATAGTGGTAATATAGATATAAATATATGCATACACATACATATAAGGTATAAAAAAAGAAGGATTAGAAGTATACAGTGCATAATACAGGTGTTATAGGTGAGGTAAAAAGACAAAGTACACAAAAGAGAAAACATTTGCAAAATTTTCCCAAGAGGATAACTAATGCAGAGTAAGTATATTAACAAATAGTAAATAGTAGCAAAGTTAGGACATTCTCACAGACTTACAGTTGCAGAGATAATTTTCATAATTACATATATAACACAGATTTGTGACAGATCAGGTTTAAAAATCCGTTACTTTCATATACATTGGCATAGCAGCATCAGAGCACAACAGGTGCTGTGCAAAGCATAAACAGGGGTAATAAAGTGGAGTTTTAAGATATTTTACATATATGTACTATTGCAGTGATACTACTGGACAGAAACATGTTTCTCATGAGAGCACAGCTGTGGGGGAAGGAGGGGATTGAACGCACAACCATCCTCACAATGAGAGAACAAAAATGCTTAACATCATGATGTACTTATTTACATACACAAGAGGAAGCATTCAGAAACACTCTAACATTGTACAGTCATACTGCTACCTTTAAGCTATGCCAGTAGTGAGACTGGTACCGTTATATGAAAGTTGTACACTCTTTTTTTAAAGCCTACTGGTGTTACTATTAAAAGACAGACATCATTTGACAACTTGTACACTCACACCTGTACTGACTTAGACACTCCAGTCTGCTCCTGTTCATCTGCCTATTCCTTTCAATCTCCTCAAGGGCTAGAGAAATAAAAAGGGCATAATGTAAAATTTATGGATGACACAAAGCAGCAGACTATTTGGGTAGCTAAAATAAATTATACTTACGGTATGGATGTGGTGTCTGCCATTTAACTTTATACTCCAATTGGTGAAGGAGGCCAGGATTGCGGTGCCTCATGTCACTGTAAGGATGATGGTATCGTTTCCCTATGAGTGGGATACACAGCCTCGGCCAAACTATTTTAGGCTTCAGCCTTATACTGAGGCCTGGTATAGCTCTCCTGCAGGAGCCTCTGGTTGTACGCCTTATGGAAGATGTCCAAAAAAACCTTGGATTCCTCCTCACAGTACTTCTGTGCACTAAAGAGAGCACTTCTCTATCTCCAGCCATGCTGTCTTACCTTGAAGAATCTCAGGAAAAATGACAGACAACTGGCACCCAAAACAGTTGTCACATACTCAATACTGCATGCCATGACTGGCATCAATGGGCATGTCATTTGGGGTCTGTATCACTTTATTGAAAACCCTATTTACCGAATTATTTGTCGAACCCTCTTAATCGAAAGCTAGCTTTGCTGAAGGATCTCTTCAGCAATTTTTTTCCCTGGGAAAGAAATTAGTGAACTGCCTACCAACTGGCACAAAAACTACAAACTTTAAAACTTAGCAAAGTGGGGGGCTTTGCCCCTCACAACCCCCAATGTGAGGGGCTGCGCCCCCCCCTACTAAATATACCAACTCCGCAATCGCACTACAGTGAGGAAAAAGGCAAATTCCTGATGATGGCCAACTACTTTCTTTCACAGGGGAAAAAATTCACTAAAGAAATCCTTCGGCGAAGTTAGCTTTCAATGAAGTTGGTTTGACAAATAGTGATTCGGTAAATAGGGTCTTCAATAAAGTGATATAGACTCCTCATTTGCATGGCCAGTAATAAACTCAGAAAATATAGGTATAATTATGTTTCCGATCAAGCTTTAAGGTGTGCGACATGTAAGCTGTTGAGAATGCGTGCTCTACAGCAGATGGTAAAATACATGATAGTTCCCTCACCCCAAAAAAATAACAGACTGCTCATGCTTGTGTGAAGCTGCCCACAGGTGCCAGATGTGTTCACAGTATCATGTTGAAATCTACTCAATGTTTACCAGGAGTTCTCTTTGCACAAACTGAGTGAGTCAGAAACAGTAATGAACTGAGCCAACATCAGCATAATCGTTGTACCCAGAGGGGTGAATCTACACGATATAAATATGATAAGAAGCTCAGAGCACACAGCCTCAGTCAGTAACAGAAGAAAACAAGGGTAAAGGAGTCTGATTTCTGCTGTGTGTGCTTTTGGTGAAGTCTTTTCTTCTAACTAATATATCTGCTTATGGAAGTAAGTGCTTCCTCTTACAAATCCATTCTTCTGTATAATGGTTGCTTCTGAATGCTCTTTTCCTGATGCCTATAAGGGAAGCTATTGTATCAGTACTTTTAAATTTGCTGACCAAAAGTGTCTTGAGGGGTACAGTGCATGTATACTGAATGTAGCATCCTGTTAGACTGTTAAGGTTGATGGCAGACACAACCCTGAGCTCATATTTAGAGTACTGGTCACACACCTCTCAACTGTGCAGATTTTCTCAGAATGTCCAGATTTTTGGCTCATATTTTTGGTTTGTTCCTCGTAATATTTTTGGTTTTCTGGCAAATCACTGGGATGATCTGAGGACTGACGTCACTAAATAATGGGATTCATCTGAGTTTCGACTTCACATCCTTCAGAAAATGTATGTTAAACCAAACCATGTTACTCTACAACTTTCTAAGTTTGTAAGAGCAATATTTAAAATATGTCCCTATTTTGGGCCTTTGTCCCCCTCATTTTGTCGGGCTTTGTCCAGATTTTTTGCACTAAGAGGTTAAGAGGTATGACTGGTCAATATTATTTTAGTATTGTTTGTCCTGCAAATATGTCATTTGCCACAACCTTTGTAACAGTGCTATTGTAATGGTCATGGTGTCTTGTTCATTTGCACTTCTGTGCTTGTTTTGCGGGGAATATGTGCTCAGTACACCTACATGCCTGACATTTACTTAAAGATTGTGGATACAGATATTAAACTTTTAGACAAAAATACAGCATGCTATATGGCCTAGTAGGATAGTAGTTGTATAAGGTTTTGTAAGACTCATGCAGGAGCAAGGCTGTTAATTCCACTGTTTTTCATACCAACAGAGCTATGCCTAAGAAATGGGGCACATAGAAAAAAAGTACTACATGTGGTGAATAAAAAATTCACATTTGCTGAGATTGAGGTGGTACTACAAGCTTTCTTTTTGCTGTCCATGCCACCAACCTGTCCCACCATGACCGTGTCAGCACCGAAACTGTCAAAATATGTCAGTGTGGTGGGTGGTCAGGACCATGGCTACAAATGGTCTGTCACAGACCCACAAATATGATCCATCCTGCCACCCACAGAGTGGAAACCATGGCATGCGAACATAAAGCAACAGGCGGTGGGCCATCAAATGAACCACCTCTTATGTAAACAGAGTTGTTCTAGGCCTCCCATAAAGGCAGGTCTACCTTCACAGAGTCCCACAGTGCGGTGCTGGATACTGGGGAAGAGCTGGACAGGCCCTAAAGAATTTTCAACTGTGGATTCCCCAAGTATGTAGTCCTATTTTGCTGTATCAATAGTGCAACTCCTCCTTTCCTCTTAGTCACTCTAAACTTTATTAAATCTCTTTGCTTTATAGTATACAGATACATCAGAGATGCAACAGGCATGATTATCTGCACAAAGTATGTCCAGGGATATTACTTTTTCTCATGTCTATAGTTGTAAATATATCAGTTGCATGTGCAGATGTGGTGCTGGGTCATACTTACACTTGATATTTTATTGCTGTGTTGTATTCACATGTGATTCTTTGTCCAGTACTAACACTGTGAAACTGTCTCTGCCAGATGTTGGAGGATTTGTAGCCTCTGGTATAGATAGCTGGGATGCGCTAGCACAGTCGGGGTGTACAGAGTGTGTGTTTGACACAGGGAATGTGATCATTGCATCCCCTATACACACCGTGGACATTGTCTCTCTACCTGCAGACACCCAGGATACACAAACATTTGAGAGAGGCTGGTTGATGACAATATTATACATGAGGGAAGTGTGATGGCACTCAGCAGACAGATGTCTGAATCTACCCTTAGCACTTGTGAGCAGAGAGGTCCACATGAGAGGGTTGGTAATGATGCTTACCAGAAATATGGTTACTGTCCTTCCCCTGAGGATGGTGTGTCTGAGGCTATAACCAGACATATGTGCAGGGCCTTCATGGAGGCACAGGTTAGTGCCACAACAGCCACATCAGAAATAGTAAGTGATATACTAAATCTAGTTCAACAAAACAAAAAAAGAAAAAGAAAAAGAAGCTTAACATCAACTCTTTCTGGTTAGTTTGTGGAAAGGCAACTCCATTTCATATTTTTTGTATATACTCCTTTGTGCTTAATACAGTAACAGGCTGTTAAGAAACTTGAAATTAAAAGACTTATTCCTCCTGTCTTGCAGCTGAAAGTGGGAGACAGTTTTTTCCCCCCATAAATCCTACGGGCTGGCTCAACCCACTCCGTTCACCCTTTGCTTCGCTCGGGCTCACTCCACTCCCCTACCTTACCCCCACATCCCACCTACCCCCACTATGCCTACATTTTTCTCTAACTAGCCACTATCTCAAACTCCACTAGCCAAACACACCTCCCCCAACTAAAACTAATTCAAATATCCTAACCAATCATTACAAATAATACTCTGTATATTTAAACTCCTACTCACAGCAAGCAAACTATAAGTACATTAGTATATGGCCAATTAAGCATCCCACTACTAAAGCATACACCAATCACTCCCACAATTCAACAACATATCACTACCTATATTTTATTCCACAATAAGTCCATTCTCAAAATAACAGGTACCAACTCTCTTGTACCCCTTACATCAATACTATAATTTCTAGGATATAGAAATAAATACCTCACAAAGCAACTAATTACCCACATCAAATCTAACATGCTAGCTTTATACTCTACCTTTATCATCACCCTCACAATAACTGCCCATCTCACTTCCTATCATATTTCTCTTAACATCCCAATCTCCACTTATTCTACCCCTTTCCCAAGACCAGAACAAGCAGTATCCGAAGTCATTGCGATACCTCCCTCCATCTCCAACATTACAATCTTTGATCAGGCATCATATACTATTCACTCTCTTAAAAAATACCTCACCCATTTTTCTAAAATATGATAAATTCATTGCAAAATTCCTAAATATAATCACTCATACAGCATCTCAACTCATTCTTAGTGGCAACATTCACCCCAACCCTGGACCCAAACAAAATACAACCCACTTAGCTTCCCAACCCACCTCCCAACCCCATACTTTTCTAAACCTTCCCAGACATAGAACTGATCTACTATTACTTAATATCAACAATAGAAGCATTCTTAACAAAGTACAACATTTACATGCTACCATTCTCTTTACTTCCCAGACATTGTCTTAATAACAGAAACATGGCTAAAACCAGGCCTTAGTAATCCTCCAGGGTGTAATATCCTTAGGTTAGACAGAAAAAACAAAAGAACAGGATGTATTGCCATTTTATTTAAAAATAATCTCAGTCTAGTACCCAGCAATGAAAGTAGCCCCAACTTCAATAACACTGAAATGATGTTTACAAAACTAACACTAAACTCTAAAAAACACATAAACATAGTTGGAACCTACATCCCTCCTGGCAACAACCTCTCCACAGTTGAAGGCATTTTACAGTGGTCATCAAATTCCTTACTATAAGAAACAATCATTATGGGCGATTTCAATTTGGACTGGTATACCTGTCACTGTCAAAGCCCAATTAATCATATAAATTTTCATAGCTTGACCTAATTAATTCAATTCCCAACTAGGATAGACAAAACATCCAAGAGACAGTCCGTCCTGGACTGAGTTCTTACAAACAGGTCCATTCTCTTCTCACACTCCAGTTGTCTTCTAGATAGCCTTAGTGACCATATCCCAACCTACCTTCTAAGACACAGTGAAATCCACTGAAACTTAATACTTACCAACAAATTCGTAACACAAAAAAATTTCAACCCTAACAAATTCATTACAATCCTTAAACACTGCAATTGGTCACTCCTCAAGTATCTCCCTCTAGAGGAAGATATAGATTTTTTAACTCCACTTTCCTAAATATCCTGGACAAACTTGCTCCTCCAAGAACAATAAGAGTTAAATCTAACTATGCACCTTAGCTAACCAAGGATACAAGGTCACTACTAAAAACTATAGATAAAGCTTGGAAGAACTGGCAAGCCAATAAAACCCTAACAAATCAACAAGCCTACTTAGCACTACGAAACAAAGCAAAAAAAAATCAAACAAGATAAAATAAACTATTACAAGGACAGCCAAACAAAATATCTAAATAATCCTCAAAAATTCTGGATAGTAATAAAAAAATACTACAACCAGGGCAAACCTACACTATAGATAGTATCAAACTGCAATTTAATAAATAATTCACAGAGTCCATCTTAGCCCTCACAAGTAACAACAGCTCTACACCACTTCTACCCCAATCAACCACTAATTTGGATAGTTAAGAAATTTTCCTTCCATCCTGTCTCCACAGAACTTATAAAAAAATATCTAAAAAAGCTTAAGACAACAACACTAGCTGCTGATCAATTACTAGTAGAATATCTCAAAATCTCTGCTGATGCCATCTCATACCCCATATCCACCCTTATTAACAGATCCATTTCAGAACAAAAAGTACCAACAATCTGGAAAATATCACATTATCTCATTGCATAAAGGAGGTAAATTAACAGAGCTAACCAACTACCATCCAATCACAATCGTATCACCTTTATCTAAAATATTAGAGAGCTATATTCACTCCCAACTACTAAACTATCTCTTAACTAACAATCTCCTATCTGATACTCAGCATGGATTCCAGCCAAAACATAGTACAACTATTGCTCTGTTGTCCTTCACTAACACCATTAATCAGCACAGAAATGATTGTAAACTAGTATCCTCTATCTTTCTTGATCTATCTAAAACTTTCAATACTGTCTCTCATAATAAACTCTTAACAGCTCTTTCTGATGTAAAACTTAGCCAGTCCTCACTTGCATGGTTCCAGGATTACCTAACCGGGAGTCAGCAGGCTGTAAAATGGTAACAGAATCTTTCTCCCCTTCTACCAGTCACTCTTGGAGTTCTGCAGGGGTCTATCCTAGGTCCTCTTCTCTTCACCCTCTTTACTAATAATATTTATACTTCTACTCTACATGCTTCTCTTGTCCAGTATGCAGATGACTCTAACCTAATATTCACTGCTCCCACACTCCAACTTCAAATCATAACACATTAGTCTTTCTCTTCAATAGAATTTTGGCTAGCCAATGCTCAGCTCACCCTAAACCCCAAGAAAATGAAGCTCATGCTTTTTCTCCCCATAACCAACCACTAATTTGGATAGTAAGAACTTTTCCTTCTATCCTGTCCCTAGAGAAATTATAAAAAAAAACATACCCTTCTATATCTCATCAGCAAATAATACAATTATTTCTGCAGTATCCAATACTAAACTTCTCAGTGTGACAACTGATAGCAACTTGACATTCAGCATACACATAGCTCAGTCAATAAAGAAGTTCCACAACAAAACTCGGACTTCTATAGCTAAATAATTTCTAACAAACCACACAAAAGCCACCAGTGCTAGACCACACCCTTGTCTTTGCCCTGCTTTATGCATCTCCCAGTCTCACTAATCTTAAGAAATCCAATCTAAATAAACTTGACACCTGCTACAATAAAATTGCAAAGTTTGCCATCGGATCTATATCTAGATCTCACCACTGTCTGGCATTAAGATGACTAAATTGGCTAGTACTGCCCAACCTCCTAGCCTACAACCAAGTGATAACTGTCCACCAATTACTCTACCAACCAGATAAAACTCCTGTCTTTCACAACCTCCTTCAGCCCTACTGTACCAATCAAGCCCTTCTTTCCACAAAGAAACCACTATTAAAGATCCCTATAGCTAATAACTCAGCTGGCAAATCTGTCTACTCTAGTTCCATAGCTAAACTTTGGAATAAATTGCCCCAAAATATAATAACTACAACAAGCACCACAAAATTCAAAACGTCCTTAAAACCCATCTATCCAATACATGGTTATGATCTTGTACTAACACCAGCTAAATATAAACTGTCCTTAATTTTAAATCACCCTAGGAACAGTTATACAAGTCTGCCCTTCATTTTTGAGCTCTGTATGTCTAAACTACTTTTCCACCTTGTTGAACTCTGGCTATGTGTATTATAAAAAACATGTACTGCAAATCCTTACAACCTATAAATATGTTGCTCTGTTAACAATGTAATAATACTGTACTGTTTATAATATATCATAATACACAGTGATCCATTTTTTATTTGTATAAATGTTGCATTTTGTATTTTATTGCTGCAACTATGCAAAATCTCTATATGTATTAATGTGGAGCTTTTCTTCCCCGGCCTCCGCTGAAAAATTACAATTTGTCCAGTCAGACTTTCCCTGTAAATAGATGTAAAATAAATAAATAAATAAAATAAAAAAATAGGCATGCTGACCTATGGGAGTGTATGTCTTGTCTGTATAATTCCTTGGAGAGACAGAATCTCACAACTGGACCATGCAATGTCTTCTCTGGGTCATCTGGCAGGGGTGAAGGGATGTTCTGCCAGATGACCATCTGTTACAGTCATAGATATTAGCCATCATGACCATAATCTTGCAAGATCCTGCTCCCAAGTGCTAGCACTCCAACAGCAACATTTTTTGTTAAGGTGTCTACGTCAAGGAGAAGGCATTACCATGTTCATGGTGGACATCATGATGGCACATCTCCTAGCAGACTTTGGTCAAGCTAACAAAGCACAAGAGCATCTATCTAGGGTTGTGGTACAGTCAGTGCAACTCCTGGCAAAGCCAGATCTTTTGGGCAGGGGTATGCATGGAAAGCTGAAGCCTTTATCTTCATGCTCTGGATCTGTCCAGTAGGCCAAGCCACACTGGTGCACCAACCTCTGAAACTGTGTGCCCTGTAGGCACATGCACCACCACAGGCCCTGGCATATCATATCACATCACATATATTGACCCTGGTCCTTCTCAACATTAAACCCCCATCATACTCGTTCCGATACTGCTCATTAAAGCACTTTTTCTTTTTATACACATTAGCATCCACACACCTCCTTGTGAAAGACATGCATGTCTGTGCTCCTTTTTCTGCCTGTGCAAATAATGATAACTGTGTCCCTGCCTTTTGTACATTGCTACTTGGATTGCCTATGTCTAATACATATAGTGGCCAGCCTATGCATGGGTAAGCATAGCTTGGTGTTGTTCCATGCATCATTTTTACTGTAGCATTTCCATTTAAGTCTTGTATAGTTATGTTGTAAATCTATGTGCAATCCTCTGCCTCTTTGCTAGTGCCACAGTATACTCTGCCCACCTCCATCTGGCATGATCATCCCCTGCTGCTGACTCCTCCTTTGACTTCTCATCTGTCTCAGTTTTTGCTGCCTGCTTAGCTGGGAACTCCTGGCTCTGCAAGAGCCCACCCTTTTGTAAGTGCTTCCTAAACATAACATTGCACAACACCGCACACATAGTCAGTAATTTGGCACACATGGCATGGTCATACTGCAGTTCACTGCTGGATGAAACCAGACAGCAAACATGCATTCAGCAGCTCAAACACATGCTGTATAATGTTTCTGGTTTGTGACAGTGTATCGTTGTACCCCTTGTCTCCTTTACTGTGTGGATTTCTGATGGGTGTCATGAGCCAGAGTTGCATGGCATATCCAGCATCACCAAAAAGTTGCCCTGTGGGAGGTCACCCTTTCCAACCATTGGTGCAGGTATCATGTGTGCCACATGTGGGAGTCATAAAAACTGCCTGGATGGCCAGCACACAAATTCTAGATAATACTCTGCATTACATACCTCCTAGCAGTAGATGGTGTGATACTCTTTGCGATTCATATACCTCCATCCCATTTCACAAGGTGGAGGCCTTTATTTCAGTGTGGGTACATTCTACGGGCCTCAGTAACTCAGGGGAAATGGGCCATATCGTGAACTCCTTGTGAAGATATGTGAAGATTGCCAGCCTAGCTAGACATAATTTTGTAGATAATTCTATGTCATTGTAAATATGAATACAATCCACAGGCATGTCCTCTTAAATGTAAGAAAACTGTGTTAAATGTTGAACTTCAAAAACGTAACCACAGTGCACTCTGCTGGAAGAAAACTGATAAGTCAAGCATTGTATGACTGATCTCAAAGCTTGGAGACATAATTTATGGACTGAGGAATTCTTCTATTGTTTTGAGACCAGAGTTAATTGCTAGATTTTACATATATAATGTATTTTACTGCTGTAGTTTCCTGGCCAGGTGCAAAATCAAAGAAATGTTAAAATTCTGAGTTTCTGTTAGCCTGGGAACCAGAGAAGAATGACACAATCTAAAATGAGTCAGCAGTGATGTATTATGTTTAAGACTTTCTCAGAAAGAGAATCAGAGAGCATTTTGGATTTTGTCTGAAGAACACCACTCACCAGTACTCTGCCTTTACTCTATCTGTAAGTTGATTTAGAACTGTAATTTATCTTAGAGTTAGATAGGAATTTAGTCAGATTTAGTCTAGCTGTTTTCCATATTTATGTCAGACTATTCTACAGTATTATTTTAAGCATTTTCCTGTGATTTCTAAACTCTTGACTAGGATTATGTTGAATTGAGAAGATTTGTCTTGTGTTTTTATTACTTATTATTAAATATTTTTAAACCTTTCAACTGTGGCTGTTTTGTGTAGAGATAATTTAAGCTCTAGAGTACATTGCATATATATAATGATACTGTACAAAGCCACTCCAAATAAGCCTTGCTGTTCATTACACTTACTAATTGGTTACTAATATTCCACAGTAATAAATGGACACCCTTTCATAAGGGACTTTTTAGTAGCTGATAAGAGTAATTGGTGGCATTGATTACTACCTTATAGCCTGCAGGAGGGGGCATAACTGGAGAACCTGTGCCAGCCTTCCCCAGGAGTGTCTGTGTGTTTGTATATAAACCAAATCTCAGAGTGTGTATGTGTGTGTGTCAGCTACTTGGGCAGGGACACGCAGCACTGGTTGGACAGAGAGGGCACTGAAGGTTGTGGCTTGACTACTCGGCTGAGATTTGTACCCTATAGCTGTGTCAGTGGGGAGTCTTTTTGGGGATCTGGAGAGAAAGAGAGAAATGAACCCCAGACTGACTGTGATCTCTGTGTGCTCTTAAGTGAAATTGTACTTTACTGTGTGTGTATTTGTTATCCTTCCCAATGTGGACGCCCCTCACTGGTTCTAGTGGTGAGAATTGAGGCTCCTTGATTACTGGGCCAGTGCATGGGCGTCACACTTATGTGTGGTGTTTGCTCTTTCCTCTGGGTTCTTGAGGGCCACAAATGCTACCCCATAAGCTAAAGCATGGCACTGAGGTAACAATGGAGTTTTCTTGTGGCAGATGCCTGAGATATTTCCATTCTGTTCCCAATAGGTCGCTGAAAGGTTCTTGTAGTTAATATATGAAACGCCACACATATATTTTATCCATTGGGATAGGTACTATATGACTCCCATGGAAGTGCAGATGAGGCTGACACATTTCCATGATCTATTAGAGAACCAACATGCTCTCTAAGATATTCCCAAGTGGATATAATCTCCCTGCACAGATCACCCTTTTAAACAGTCACAGGTAAAAAGACATTTTCCAGATATGGAACAGCACGGTGGAATATACCTCTCAACCATACCAAATTCCTCAGTATTTATCAGTTTTGAGGACAAAATACTGGGTTGCCACAATTTCCTGAGTGACCCCTTTAATTCCCAATTTGTTTTTTTCAAGCTGACGTCATCACATTGCATGCGTCAGCTTCATCACACACTCAGGCAGACTGCCAGCCTTTCAGAGACACTTTCTGGGTCCTGAAACTGTGTTTATATACATTTAGCAGACGCTTGTTTGGATCTGGAAATCTGGAGTGATCGAGTGGAGATGTGTTTACACTTTACAGTTTAAGTTGAACTTAAGAGTTCTGCTTCTGCCAAGTGTCAAGCTAAACCCAAGTACTTCTGCAGTGCAGTCGGTCTGCACTCCCAGTCCTAGGATGAGAAAATTTACTTTCTCTGGCAGCTCGAGTTAGACTTCTGGCTACAGGTAAGTAAAAAAGATTAAAAAAAAGAACATTATGTATAGGGATTCCAGTTCTGTAACTGTGAAAATTTAGCTGGACTTGGTACTAAAACGAAAACAACTGCTTTGTTTAATGAGGATGTGGTGTGCTAGTGAGTGCCTATATTAACAGTGCATGTGATTGTTTGGCAGACTGTATATTGACTACTGAACATTGGTATTTTTGCCTTGAACGTTTGTTTATTCATTTTGCTCTGTTTTTAAATGTAATTCAACTTCGAATCCTATTGAAGTGGGATTAGTGCAGGATTGCAATCTTAGGCCATAGTATCTTATTGAAAGCATGACTCTTTATCAATGGATTGTGTTAATTGGAATTCTTTTTTGCCAGTACAACCTTGAGCAGAGTTGTTTCCTAAAATACTTTTAAAAGACACTCGTATTTGTTTGAAGTTGTATTATCGTAAAATGCTCTAAGTTTTTACTGATCCAGACAAGATGAACCATTGTTTGCACTCACTGGGTAGTACAGTCCTTTATTATAAGTAATAGTTTTGATTCTGAAACTCTGTGGTGGGATTGCTGTTGTATAAGATCGTCATCGTTTCAAACACCCACAGCATACTCTAAGAGTCTAGACAAAGCAAAAAATAATAAGATTTGGGGTGGATGATGGCACTTGATTGGAGACATATTTTGACTATTGCTATTTGTAGACTTTAGTTGCTGGAGTGGCTGGTTTTGCGTTAGCATGCATTTTCTGAAGCGTATAGTGTGAAAGTCAGATAGTTGTCATCATTTAGTTACTTCAGTTCTGGGTGATTTGCTAGAATACTACAAAATACATGTTAAAAGTCTTGACAGTCGGGAAGTGTGACTTAAAGTGGGACATTTTGTAATGGAAACTTGAGACCCCGTACCTCTCAACTGTAAAGATTTTTGCAGAATATCCAGATGTTTGCCTAATATGTTTGGTCTGTTCCTAATGATGTTTGTTGTTTTTCTGGAAAAATCACTGGGGATTGAAGTCACTGGATGATACACTTCACAAGTGTGACATGCCAGTTTTGTTTTGGTTTCATTCTATTCTATCTGGCAAACAGTTTTATTTGTCTTCAGACTTCAGTCTAGCTCAGATTGTGCAGTTAACGGTTGGTCATCATGAATAGCTACTTTCTCTGCAATCTAGAAGGACAAGCAGGAGATGAGTCTGCGCAACACTGTGCAAAACAGAAAGGGAAAGGGTGAAGCTTTCTTTTTGCTGAAAACGTTTACTTCACAGTTTATTTTCACTGATGATGGATTGTTTTTTTTTATTTCAGACTTGCCCTGTTTTTGTAGAACTTCTCAGTCTCCTTTTAATTTTTTTTTATTTACTGGTAAATAAAAGCACTGAGGATTATAGTCAGTCACAGTCAGTGATGAGCATTAGAGTCTCTTACCTCTTATTATTTAGAAAATACAAGATGATACAAAGTATGTTGATCTGTTAACTTTCTAAGTGAATTAGAGTACTATTAAACCATCCCTGATTTTTTGTATTTGTTCCACATTATTATTATTAGTATTGTTATTATTTGGCTTGGTCAAGACCAAATAAATTGAGTTCCTTTTATACCGCAATTGTAATGAAATTAAATAAATGTGAATGCTACTGTTAATTTTGTTGCTACACTGTCAAAGACAAATGTCAAACTTTTTCAGTTGTTATATTTTGCAGGTGTAGGCAAAGTCGTGCTTATGTTCAAATTGTTTTTTGGCACAGTATCAGAAACATTGCTATGCCCTGTTTAAAGATATGCACATTATAGAAATGTGAAAAGGTATCAGAGTGACCCATGAGTCAATGAGTACGCCTGTGTGTGTGTTGTAAATATCATATATGCTGGTGTGTTTGGGAAAGGGGAGTACCGGAGCAGTAGTTCTCTAGACGAAATGGAGAAGGGCAAATTGTGTTCATGCTATGCCAAGAAGAAAGAGTGGAGCATGACATTAGGGTGCCAAGGCTTTTATTTATTCCTTGACGCATACCTGCTAATTACTTTAATAATTTATTTTCACATGCATTTTATTCATTTTTTCTGATGTTCTGCTTTGTCTGTCTTGTTTATTTTTATTTGATGCTATTTCTTACAAAAAATGATTTGTATTTATTTTATACAAGTTTAGTATGTAGAGCTTATTTAATTTGTATTTATTCATATTTTATACCAGTTTAGTAGTTGTTAGAATTCATTTGATTTTTTACACAAATTGTATTATTTTAATTTTATATGAGTGTAGCAGTTAATTATATTTTTATAAAAGGAAATTTTTAGTTTTATACAAGTTCAAAGTTTTATACAAGTTCAAATGTTAATATAAATAAAACACTATTGTTCTGGTTATATTTTGTGTTTAATATTTTGTCTGTTCAATTTGCATTTGAATGTTGACATCTCACGATTCCACTGTAGTGGGTGGGGTTACAAAATTATGTATGCAATTTTTATGTTAATCAGTGTACAGATTTTTGGCCAGTTGTACCTACTTTTCATGGGCCTTTGTCCAGATTTTTGATGTTTCTGTTTGAGAGGTATGCTGTGGAGCAGTCTTCCTCCTAAGTTAAGGAATAAAGCAATTCTTGTTGATTTCAAAACCACACTCAATGAACAGCTCTGCTTGCAAATGCTTTACTGATAATGGGTTACAAAATATGCTCCTTCCTCCTCCTCATTCTTCCAGTTCCTCCTGCTTCTAGCCAGCACTTTTTATAAAGTCTTATTGCTGCTGTTGTTCTCTAGTTCATATTTCAGTTAAATTTGTATATGTCACTTTTACATGTGCTTTGCTGTCAAATCCTGTGTTTTCTCCTAAGTATGTACTTTACTGTACTTAATATGCTAACACGCAGTGCTGCCAAATCCTACATGTACTCCTATGGCAACATTCCTGCTGGTTGTATGTATTTCACTACTGTCAGGGCTAGTCACTCAATGGTGTAAAAATTGGCTGTAACTGATTTGGTCATGTTGACTAATGTCGCCAAATCGGTATGGGTATTTGGACTGCAGGTCAGAGATTACCTTCCTTATCAAGGATTAACATCAGAGCACGGGCACAAAGAAAGAAATAGGGGGGGTCCTAAATGAAAGATAAGCATTGGAAGAGTTTTTAGCAGAATTTAGAACAGAAACTGTGATTAAAAAAAGAATAATTAGTACAGGATATAAAATATTGCATGATAACTAAAGAATCAATCAGAGGAGGTTTGAGAGGATTGCAAAGAGAGACTGGATAAGCAATTCACAAAAAAAAAAAAAACAATGGGAGGGTATATGTATGTCTCCCAAATATGCAACAAAATCTATAAGATTTAGGATTTTTGCTTGGAAATGCTTACATAGATATTTTTATACCCCAAGTAGACTCCAAAAAATTTTTCCGCAGGTAGACAGAAAATGTTGGAGGAATGACAAGCAAGAAAGAGGTACTTTGGAACATATTTTCTGGGAGTGCGATGGGTTGGTGGACTTGAGGGATTCCCCGTGGGATGCACTGTCGGAGATGCTGGGTGGGCAGATTGGTGTGGTGAGGGAGATGATTTTTCTAAGCTATGATACAGAATCGGAATTACCTAGACATGGTAATGCCTTGCTGTGTCTAATTATGATAGCTACCAAAAAAGCAATTACTAGAAAGTGGAAATCAAAATCTAAACCAACTATAATAGAAGTAGCGAATATAGTAACATAGATAAAACAACTGGAATTGCGATCTTTAAAAAAGGTAGGAGTAAACTACATAGGAAAAAATGGGAACTGTGGGAACACTACATACAGGGGAGTAATGAGGTTTAAAAGAAGGAAGGACTTAAATAAGTTATGTAATGTCTGACTGAAAATGATTGGGTAAATGTCATAAGTGATGGTTTACTAAAGATGTTTCTTGTTAAAAAATGGGTAGGAATTGAATAATGTATGTACTGTTGCTTAGGTTATATGATATATAGCAATATATGTGAAGTATAATAAGAAGTTATGTACCTACCATAA